>NW_015173689.1:927805-982798 GCF_001447785.1 Gekko japonicus | reverse complement strand
AATGCCTTCCTCTTACCTCTTCCTTGTCACTTCTGTTGTGTTGCCTGATAACGGGTCCTGTCTGGCTGTTCTAAATGCTCTCCCCCTCCCTTTAAAGAGTTTTATTTTGAAATATTTTTGGATATAAGGCAGGAGATTTGTCAGTCAGAGAACACATGCTTTGCATACAGAAGCTCCCTGCAATCCTTAGTACTGTTTAAAATTTTTGAACAATTTCTGCCTGAGACCTTGATCAGGCCCTGTCAGAGTTGACAGAACCAGCATAGATAACCACTGTTTTGACATGGTGTAGTATAAAGCAGATTAAAGTTCCCATGTAAATCATCCATCATTCTACACGTGGATAGTGTGTTTCTGCAGAACTACCTTTCCTCCTTATTGCCTTTCTGAAAATAATTATACTCTCAAATATGCAGGATATAGTTATAGAAAGCTATAGAATGTGCTGTATTGTGATGCTAAATAATGGCAGTATAGTTCCAAAAAAGTTGGAAGTTCATTAATGGTGTCAGGTCACTGCTTACAGGTTTGCAGGCAACGTGAACTGAAAAGAGGCTGCAAAACTCTCCACAAATAACCTTTCTAGCACTTTTGGGCTGTTTTAAATGTTAATGAACACACGTTTTCCAGGAATTGTGCACTCAACTGTTGCAGCTGTCCCAGCGATCTAGTGGGTGTATGTGTATGATATATCTCTTTATCTAGGCTTTATCCCATGTTTTATGGATAGTTTTCATGCTCCTTATATCTAAGGACTTCTTTTTTTTACACTTTTTTAGAACTGTAAACTGGCTGTAGCAGAACTCTGAAGAAGCAGAATAGAAATGTTCTGTAGAGTGCTAACGCTGAACTAGACATGACAGCATCCCCATGTTCACCAGTGGGCAATGTTGTCATTTTATGCCAGGCATTTTCTGCTTTCAAAATGCCTTGGGGGCCTAATCCTGAAACCCAACCTGACAGTGCCCTGGCTGGGTGGAGACACAGGTAGGATTCTTCTAGCTAAGGTGTGTATGGGAGACAGGAGCCTCAGTGGCAGCAGAGGTGGGGGGGGGGGTTGCCAGGCCATAGAGATGTCCCGATCTCTGCTCTAGCTCTTCCATTGTAGCCTGGCAAGCGCTAGCCCTCACCTCTGCTCTCTCCAGGGCTCCTGTCTCCCCCCCCCACACACACACCATTTTCAAACCTCGTCAGTTCTGTAGTGTGCCATCAGGTTAGCTTTCAGGATTGGTCCACCACAGGGTTTTTGAAAGAAGAAATCCTAGCCTTAAACTGGCAGTGTTTCCCCATGATGGACATAGGGACACCATTGCGTCTACTTGAGCCCTCAGTTAAAGGGGAAAAGGGAGGGAATGTTAGTTAAAGGAAAGGGGGTAGGAGGTTTGTAGCAGCCTTCTCAAGCTTCTGACATCTGAATGAATCTAGGAGGGAGAGATTTTGAAGGGTGAAGATTTCTAAGTGGTTCCCCCCCCAACCCGCTGTACCATGTGGATCCCCAGCTTGCTCCCTCTGATAGTAAATTGGCTGGCCCTTGTGTGCTTCATAATGGAGCCAAACAAAATAGAAGTCTACTTGAGGGACTCCCAGAAAGATGTGACTTAGTAAATCAACTAGCCTGATATCCATGCTTCATTATGGTATTTAAGGTTTAGCTTGGACATTAATTTTTTTTGGGGGGGGGTATAGGGCATACTTAATTTTTTTTACAAAATGCTTTTAATTTATGTTGTATTTAAGAAGTGGGACATAACTACATATTCAAAACAACATCCGAGCAATCAGATATTAAGCAAGTGCATATGGACCAATTTTCTAGAACCCACACTGTGAAAAGTTAAATAACCAAATACAGGAAACCAATTTTCTACAACTTTGGGGTATATTTCCATAGTAGGTGGGAGTGTGGCTAAAGTGATTGAGGAGGCTGAGCCAGCAGCATTGCTAAGATGATCCTGCTGGGGCGTCTCCCTGATTGATTAAAGTACCCTGGGCCTGTTCCTACACCTGACAAACAACTACCTGTCTGGTGTGTGTGTGGATTTTGTTTAACAGCATTTGGGAGGCTGGGCCTGCAGCACTGCTAAGGCAATCCTGCTGAGTAAGCCTCCCCAATGGCTTTAAGGAATCCATGCCCCTTCCAACCCTTGACAGGCAGCTGTCTGTCAGGTATAGGAGGAGTAGCGTGTCTGAAGTCATCAGGGAGGCTGGGCCAGCAGGGTTGCTAAGGCGATGCTGCTTGGGCAGCCTCTCCGATGGCTTTCAATGCTCTGCCCTGCTCCTGCACCTGACAGACAACCGCCTCTGTGGTGTAGGAGGGGGAGGGCCAGCACGATCGATAAGGCATTACTGCTGGGGCAGGCTCCCTGATGGCTTTAAGCACCCTGTACCTGCTGGTGTACCTGACAGACAGCCGCCCGTCAGGTTTAGGAGGTGGGGGAGTGTGTTTGAAGCTATTGGAGAAGCTGTGCCAGCAGCATTGCTGCACCTCACAGATGGTTGGCTATTCCTGATTTCCTCAACTGTCATTAGCTATCTGAAGCACTTGTAATTGTTTTTTTTTTACCTCAGAACACTGAGCTCTGCAGTTGACCAATCAGAGAGTGGGGGGTGCAAGGAGGCAGCAGTCTGGTAGCCACATAGGAATCAATGGGGGGGAGCACATTTTATCCCTTAGAGGTTGAATTTCTGAAAATCCCATCTTAGTGAGCATCTACGTCATGGTAGGAGTGCTCTCTCCATATTTTGTGTTTCTAGGTCCAGGAGTTTGGCCTGGGCGTTGATTTTTACAGTGAGGGGACTTTCTTTTTTATATATAGACGAAAAGAAAAGTAATGCTTGATAAGGATTCCATATGGAATGCTGAAGAACAAAGTTTGAGTCCAGTGGCACCTTTAAGACCAACAAAGTTTTATTCAAGGTATGAGCTTTCATGTATATCTGAAGAAGTGTGCATCCACATCAAAGCTTATACCTTGAATAAAACTTTGTTGATCTTAAAGGTGCCACTGGACTCACACATTGTCCTGCTGCTTCAGACCAACACGGCTGCCCTCCTGAATCTGTCTATATGGAATGCTGTGAGCAGTTGAGCTGAGTGTTAGTTAAAGGGAGAGAGGAGAGACTAGCCTGCTTAAACGTGTCCTCTCAGCATTTCATTTTCTGGAAAGAACTGCCAAATGGTTTCCCCTTCTGGTGATTCTACGTGGTTCCACCTATCTGTACACTGCTATTCACTCAGCCTGGAGGAGGTTGACAGGCTGTTCTTATCTGTACGCCCAACCACGTGCGACCTGGATCCGTGCCCCTCCTGGCTGATTAAAGCTAGCCACGAGGGGCTGCGAGGTGCACTGCGGGAGATTGTCAACAAGTCCCTCCTTGAGGGACGGTTCCCCGGAGCACTTAAGGAAGCGATGGTCCGCCCTCTCCTAAAGAAACCATCTTTGGATCCGGCTGAATTGACCAACTACCGGCCGGTTTCCAATTTGCCCTATCTGGGCAAATTTATAGAGAGGGCGGTGGCGGCACAGTTACAGAGCTACCTGGATGACGCCTCCATCCTTGATCCCTTCCAGTCCGGCTTTCGCCCGGGTCACGGGACGGAGACTGTTTTGGTCGCGCTGACGGACGACCTCCGTAGGCATCTGGATCGTGGCGGCGTGGCCGCACTGGTGTTGTTGGATCTGTCGGCTGCGTTCGACATGGTCGACCACCAGTTGCTGGCCCGCCGCTTCGCCGACGTGGGGGTAAAGGGGCTGGCCTTACAATGGCTCGTCTCCTTTCTCCAGGGTCGGGGACAGAGGGTGGCAATGGAGAATCAGCGGTCCCGAAGTCACCCCCTTGATTGTGGGGTGCCCCAGGGAGCCGTGTTGTCCCCAATGCTATTTAATATCTATATGCGCCCCCTCGCCCAGATTGTCCGGAGGTTTGGGCTCGGGTGTCATCAGTATGCTGATGACACCCAGCTCTATCTGATGTTGGACGGCCATTCGGACTCTGTTCCCGATGACCTTTCTCGGGCATTACAAGCCGTGGCTGGTTGGCTCAGGCTGAGTCGGTTGAAACTAAACCCGGCAAAGACGGAGGTCCTGGGCCTGTGTCGGACCGGCCGGGAATTGGGGCTCCTTCTCCCGTCCTTCAGCGAGGTGCCTTTGGTGCCTGTGCGGGAGGTGAGGAGTTTAGGAGTGCTCCTGGACTCTTCACTGACAATGGAGGCCCAGGTGGCAGCCACTGCTAGGTCAGCCTTCTATCATCTGCGGTTGGCCCGGCAGTTGGTTCCCTATCTCAGCCGTGAGGACCTGGCCACGGTGATCCATGCGACGGTCACCTCGAGGTTGGATTACTGTAACGCTCTCTACTTGGGGCTGCCTTTGTCGCAAATCCGGAAGCTGCAGCTAGTGCAGAACGCTGCAGCTAGGCTGGTGATGGGTCTCTCGAGGAGGGACCATATCCGGCCGGTGCTGCAAGCGCTGCACTGGCTGCCTATAGCATACCGGATTTGCTTCAAAGTGCTGGTGCTTACCTTTAAAGCCCTGAATGGCCAGGGTCCAGCCTACCTGAGGGACCGCCTCTTCCCGTATGTTCCCCCGAGAGCGCTGCGATCTGGGAGCCGGGACCTTCTTCAGGTTCCAGGCCCCCGGGACATCAAGCTCACCCAAACCAAGGCCAGGGCTTTTTCGGTGGCGGCTCCTACCTGGTGGAATGAGCTCCCGGTGGAGATCCGGGCCCTGCGGGACCTTGTACAGTTCCGCAGGGCCTGCAAGACGGAGCTCTTCCGCCAGGCTTTCGAGTAGGAGCCGCCGCCACTGCCACGATACCATCGTTGTGGCTGTTTTTCCATCGACCTGGCCTTGGGTAGGGAGAGACGCTGCCCTGAAGAGGAACACCACTCAGGCGTCTCGAACTTGGGTATCATCAGCCGCAAATGAGATTCGTCTATCTTGAATTCTTGTTAAAATGTATTGTAGAGCACCAATTTTAGTTTTATTTATTAAGTTTTAATATAATGTATGTTTTTATTCTCGGCGTCTGCCGTCTGTTGCCGCCCTGGGCCATATGGGTAGGGCGGGATACAAATCCCATAATAAATAAATAAATAAATAAATAAATTCATAACAGCTTGGTATTATACATCAGTCTTAGTAAAATGGAAAAAGTGTAGCTCCAAATATGTTTTTATTTTGCCTGCCTTTTTATGTGAAGAGGTAAACATGATGATCCCTTTTTTCTTCTTTTTCTTTGTTCAGTAAGTAGTTGTTAGTTACATGTATGTCTGTTGTATTCAAGTGCTGTGGTTTGTTTTGACACCTGTTAGTTGACTGATGACGTACCTCTTGAACTAGGAAAAGAGGTCATATGAAAGGTGCTCTGACTTATTCACAGAAATGGCTAATGACATGAACTTAACAATGGTGCGAAGCAAGCAAATTTACAACTTCATATTTAGTTTGAAAATTAGCATAGACATGTTATGGGTTCGTGATGGAGGACACTATCAGGAGGATCCTCAGAATGCTGGCAAGGCAGCATGTTTTTGTAATGAGGAAGAGTCTTTTCGAGGATTTTCCAAATAATTAGGTGAAATGACTGTTCTTGAGTGTACTGTTAAATTTTTTTTTTTTTTTTTAAAAAGTTTAATTATATCATAATCTTTACTGATGGTTTGACTCCAATTCTACAGTTTCAGTGGTTGGTCTCTTAGTTTTTTTCTGGTACTGCTATTTTAATTGTTTTGCGCTATAATTTGTTTTTAAGGTTATTTACACTTTTAAAAATTGTTTTAGGTTAAAATGCTGAGCTGCAGACTGGAAGGTCTGTAGTTCGGCAGTTCAAGACCCTAGTGCCGCGTGATGGAGTGAGCTCCCGTCTCTGGCCCCAGCTCCTGACAACCTAGCAGTTCAAAAGCAAGAAATTGCAAGTAGATAAATAGGTACTGCTTCAGTGGGAAGGTAACAGCATTCCGTGCAATTCAGCGTTTAGCCATGCTGGCCACATGACCACGGAAACGTCTTCAGACAATGCTAACTCTTCGGCTTGGAAATGGAGATGAGCACTGCCCCCTAGAGTCGGATTTGACTAGCTTTTAAGCAAGGGAAACCTTTACCATCACTTTAACGGCTTTAATAATGTTCTGAATCAACATAAGAGAATTAAAAAAAGAGAGGTGATACATAAATATTTTAAATGTGTGTGTAAAGTGCTGTCAAATCACAGTCTACTTATGGAGACTCCATAGGGTTTTCAAAACAAATGATTTAGGCAGAGGTGGCTTGCCATGGCCTTCCTTTGCAGAGTCTTCCTTGGCAGTTTCCGATATAAATACTGAGCCTACTTAGCTTCCAAGATATGAGGAGTTTGGACTATACTATACCATTCCACATCTCCAAATATTTTAAATAAGTTAACATAAATAAAAACAAAAGAAGAGCCTTGCTAGATCATGCCAGTGGTCCATCTCAGCCAGTGTCCTGTCTCACACAGTGGCCAACTAGTTACTCTGGAGGGCCAACAATAAGGCATAGAGGCCGAGGCCTTCTCCTGATGTTGCCTCCTGGTATTCAGAGGTTTGCTGCTTCACAAGCTACTTATGCTTGTGGTTTGTCACTACATTCTCTGGCAGAGAATTCAACATTTTAATCACTCATTCTATAAAGAAACATTTTGTTTCATTCATCCTGAATGTGCTGCCCATCAACTTAATTCGATGCCCTCAATTTTGGGATGGGGGAAAAGGTTCTGGAGAGTCATTAGTTATTGATTTTTCCAGTAAGTCTAGGAATTCATCTCTTGTCACCTCAATTTGACTGTCCTTCAGAATCCCCTCTTGAAAATAGTGCCTGTGGCATTCATTTAGAATTCATTCTCTGCTATCCCCTCATCTTTTTTTTGGGGGGGGGGGCAATCCTTTTATCCCTCAATCATCCAAAGGCCCAGCTGCTTCTCTGGCTGATCTCTGGCTTTGGATATGTTTGAAGAAATGCTTATTCTTTGGCTTGATGCTTTTAGCAATCTGCTCCTCAGTTTCTCTTTTCATACAGCTAATTATTAACTTACATTTCATTCGCTACCCTGACATGGATGACCCAGTCTCCTCAGATCTTGGACACTAAGCAGAGTCAGCCCTGGTTAGACATTGAATGGATGATGAAGGAAGTCCCCAGTCACTATGCAGAGGCAGGCAATGGCAACCCACCTCTGAACATCTCTTTGCTTGAAAACCCTACAGGGTCTGCATAAATTGACTGCAACTTGATGGTGCTTTCAACCACCACATTTCTTTTGCTAGATCTTGTGCTCTCTTCCCTTCCATTCATTGAGGGGAGACCTTTCATTTTTAAAAAGAACTTTTAAAAGACAAAAGAAGCCTTTAAAATACTTTGCACTTCGACTTTGATATCCAAGTATCAAATGCATTATTAAAACATTAGGTATGCTGGGGCCATGTGTATCAGTCAGAGGTTTTCATTTAAAATGTGTATTATGGAATAGCTTTATCTCTCATCAGATCGGGGTAGTGATAGTTGTAAATAATAGTATAGAACTGGAGTATATGAAGCTAAATAAATTGAAGCCACATTCATATGAAGCTACATGGATGTGAAGATTGATTATTTGCAGTATGTGCATGCTCTCTCCCTTAGAATCACAGAATCATAGAGTTGGAAGGGACCTACAGGGTCATCTAGTCCAACCCCCTGCACAATGCAGGAAATTCACAAATACCTCCCCCTCCACACCCTCAGTGACTGCTGTTCCACACCCAGAAGATGACAAAAAACCTCCAGGATCCCTGGCCAAACTAACCTGGAGAAAAATTGCTTCCTGACCCCAAAGTGGCAATTAGCATTTCCCTAGGCGTGTAAGAAAGGGCCACAAAAACTAAGCACTGAGGCAACCCTTCCTGCCCTCCCTCTCATGATCTGCTTAAGTTCACAGAATCCGCATTGCTGTCAGATGGCCATCTAGCCTCTGTTTAAAAACCTCCAAAGAAGGAGAGCCCACCACCTCCTGAGGAAGCCTGTTCCACTGAGGAACTACTCTGTCAGGAAGTTCTTCCTAATGTTTAGACAAAAACCTTTCTGATTTTATTTCAACCCATTGGTTCTGGTCCAACCTTCTGGGGCAAAAGAAAACAAGTCCTCACCATCCTCTATATGACAGCCTTTCAAGTACTTGAAGATGGTTATCATATCACCTCTCAGTCATCTCCTCTCCAGGTTAAACATACCCAGCTCTTTCTACCTTTCCTCATAGGACTTGTTCTCCAGACCCCTCACCATCTTCGTTGCTCTCTTCTGGACACGTTCCAGCTTGTCTATATCCTTCTTAAATTGTGGTGCCCAAAACTGAACACAATACTCTAGGTGAGGTCTAACCAGAGCAGAGTAAAGTGGTACCATCACTTCCTGTGATCTGGACACTACTGTTGATACAGCCCCAAAACGCATTTACCTTTTTAGCAACCGTATCACACTGCTGACTCATGTTCAGTATATGGTTTACTAAGACCCCAAGATCCTTTTCGCACATACTACTGCCAAGATAAGTCTCCCCCAACCTATAATTATGCATTTGATTTTCCCTACCTAAATACAGAACTTTACATTTATCCCCATTGAAATTCATTTTATTTGTTTTAGCCCAGTTTTGCAGTCTGTCAAGATCATCCTGTATCCTGACTCTGTCTTCTACCATATTTTCTACCACAGGCAGGCCATTCCACAAGGTGGGGGCCTTCCCTCCCCAGCAGCTTGTTCTCCATGAATAATGGCACAAGGCAAAGTAAGTATTAACACAGGGAATACTTACGGATTCTATTTTGTCAGACTCAGACAGCAGTGCTGCTCCCATACCCCCCTTAGTGGAATATTCTTTGGGACATCCCATGTTGACATCAGTGCCAGCCACGTTGTTCTCCACAAGTCGAGCTACTATTAGCTCTGTTTCAGTTTTGTGCAATTCAAGCCCTATTGCACAGGACAGGGCATCCTGTGCAATAGGGCTTGGATTGCACAAAACTGAAACAGAGCTAATGTAAGTGAAACAAAGCAGAAGCATTTAAACATGACATGTTAAACACAATAATTACATAGTAGGAACATATTTACAATAACAGACAAGTCATAGTAGTATAGCTCACAGTCCCTTTCTCTTTACCAGTGATACATTCTGAACCATTTCTTAACAGTAGACCCCTATTATCTGTGCAGAAAAGCCCTCCTGAACAATTGATGGGCAGCCAATAGAGTGATTGCAGAATGCAATGCTTTGCCTAACCCCAGGTAATAACTGAGCTGATGCCTCCTGTACCAGTTGGAGTCTCCTAGTTGAATTCAAGAGACCCATGTAGAGTGCATTACAGTAGCCCAGTCTCAATGTTAACCATAGCATTCATCCAGGTGACCAGATTGGCAGTATCAAGGTACAGGGCCATCCTGAAACGAGAATTTGTTGGGCTATTCTGCAGCTAGGAGCTGTCTTGCGGCTAGACTGAGTTGGAAGAAAGCAATATAAAAAAATGAGGAACATGCATACTGGATGGGGGATACGTTTCTGGGTAGCATGATCTTGTGGTATGAGTGGTAAAAGTAAAGGTAAAGGTTCCCTTGCTCGAAAGCCAGTCGAATCCGACTCTAGGGTTGCGGTGCTCATCTCCGTTTCCAAGCCGAAGAGCCAGCGCTGTCCAAAGACGTGGACTGTAAATTAAATATGAGCAGCCAGTGTGATGCAGCGACAAAAACAGCTAATGCGATCTTTGTGTGTATCAACAGAGGCATAACATCCAAATCACAAGATGTCATAGTCCCACTGTACACGGCATTGGTCAGGCTGCACCTGGAGTATTGTTTGCAGTTCTGGAGGCCTCACTTCAAAAAGAATGTGGACAGAATTGAGCCAGTGCAGAGGAGAGCGATGAGGATGATCAGGAGCCTGGAGACCAATTCCTATGAGGAAAGGCTGAGGGACTTGGGAATGTTTAGTCTGGAGAAGAGGAGGTTGATGGGGGATATGGTTGCTCTCTGTTTTAAGGGCTGTCACTCAAAGGAGGGCAGGGAGCTGTTCCTGTTGGCAGCAGAAGATAGGACTTCTAATAATGGGTTTAAATTAAGCGTGGGAATGTACTGGCTGGATATTAGGAAACACTTTTTTACTGTAAGAGTTGTGCAGCAGTGGAACAGCTTCCTCGGGAGGTGGTGAGCTCATCTTCACTGGCAGTCTCTAAGCAGTGTCTGGACAAACTCTTGTCAAGGATGCTCTAGGCTGATCCTCCATTGAGTAGGGGGTTGGACTAGATGGCCTGTATGGCCCCTTCCAACTCTGTGATTCTATGATTCTATGATTTTTTGCACCTGCATTAACTTCTCCAGCAAGAATTCTGGATCCAGTATAATCCCTAGTGTCTTAACTGAGTCAGCTGGGGTCAGCTGAACCCCATCAAAAGTGGGAAGCATAATGTCATAAAAGATTGCCCCCCTTTCCCAACCAGTGTCTCTTCCATCTTGTCTGGGTTAAGTTTCCAATTTATTTGCTTTTGCCATTTGACCTCAGCAGTCAAGCAGCCACTCAAGACCTCTTCCCCATCACCAGAGAATTTGGATAGAGAGATCTAAACCTGGATGTAATCCGCATATTGATCATATGCAATTCCAAAGCTATGAATGATTTCTCCCAAAGGCTTTACATAGAGATTGAATAACACAGAAGATAAAATTGGGCCCTGTGCAACCCTACAGGACAACTCCCACACTGGATATTTGGTCTCCAACAGCAACCCTTTGAGTCAGGTCCATGAAGAAACTATTTTAACCAGTCCAAGGCACATCCTTTGATACCTACTTCAGCCTCCAAATGCCTCAATTTATTTATTATTTGTATTTATAGCCCACCCATCCCGCAAGTGGGCTCAGGGTGGGTTACATCATATTTTTGTTGTTGTTCAGTCGCACAGTCGAGTCCGACTCTTCGCGACCCCATGGACCACATCATGCCAGGCTCTCCTGTCTTCTTGTCATGCTCCAGAGTTTGCTTAATTTCATGTTCGTTGCATCGATAACACTGTCTAACCATCTCATCATTTGCTGCCCCCTTCTTCTTTGACCTTCAATCTTTTCTAGCATTAGGGTCTTCTCCAGTGAGTGCTCCCTTCTCATTTGGTGGCCAAAGTATTTGAGCTTCAGCTTCAGTATCTGGCCTTCCAGGGAACCGTCAGGGTTGATTTCTTTTAGGATTGGCTGATTTGATCTTCTTGAAGGGCTTCTAGTGTCTTGGCCCCACGGATGGACCTCCTGATGGCACCTGGTATTTTTGGCCACTGTGTGACAGAGTGTTGGACTAGATGGGCCATTGGTTTGATCCAGCATTGGCTTCTCTTATGTTCTTATGTAAGTCCAGGGGACTCTCAAGAGTCTTCATATTAACAATACAATAAATACAATTAAAAATTTAAAATACAATAATAAATATTAAAACAGTAATCGCAGACCGACAGAATAAACTGACTTTGAGAGGCTGCCTAGCATATTATTTGGCTTGGTAGGTTGGTGACAACAACCTCAGGGAAGGCCATACACAGACATCTGCTACCTCGGCAAAAAGCCTGGTGGATCAGCTCCACCTTACAGGCCCTGAGGAACTGGAGATCCCACAGGGCCCTAATCTCGACAGGGAGCATATTCCACCAGGTGGGGGCAAGGGCATAAAAAGCCCTGGCCCTGGTCAAGGCAAGACAGATGTCCTTTGGGCCAGGGACAACCAGGAGATGCTGGAACATAGAGCGTAATGCTCTTCAGGGCATGTACTGGAAGAGGCGGTCCCTCAGATATGTTGGTTCCAGGCCATGTAAGGCTTTAAAGGTTATTACCAACACCTTGAAGCAAATCCGGAAGTCAACCGGCAACCAATGCAGTTGGTGAAGCACCTGCCGAACGTGAGCCTGCATGATCTGCGTTATCAGAAACCTCAGAGAGATGCGTGGCCTTTGTCTACATTCAGGCAGGGGTCATGAGCTAAAGCCACCAGAGTCATTTTTGTCCCATAGCCTGGCCTGAAACCAGACTGAAATAATCTAATAAGAACAGAAGTTGGTCTGCTACTGCTCTCTCAGTCACTTTGCTTAGAAAGAGCCTGATGGGAGGTCAGAGAACTGGCCACTGTTTTTCATGCTTTGGTGATCTCCAGATTGGACTAATGTAATGTTCTGTATGTGGGGCTGCCCTTCAGTATAGTATGGAAACTGGACATCCAGTCCTTTGATCATCTTGGTCAATACTTGAGACTAACCTGTAACTGCCCAGGTCAGTGTGATGTAGTCTCCCCCTACCCCAAAAAAACCAAAAACAAAACCCAGATTGGGTCATCTGTTGTTTCCTTCAAAGCAGATGGTAAATGACCATCTGAAAATATATATATTAACAGTACAATTCTAAGAAGAGATTGCTGGGCTTAAGTCACATTAAAGACACTTGAGCAGGTTTCTGAGTAGACTTTCTTGGGATGGCTCTGTAAGTATTTAACTGGGCTAGCCAATTTTACTCATCAAGAAATTATAAGACCAAAAAACCTAGAATCGGGGGACATGGATTTCTCCAACCACTTTGTCTGTATTATGAGGTGAAATCCACTGAAGTTGAGGCAACTGGCTTTAATCAGTGTATAAAAATGTAATTGGATTCTCTCCATCTTTACTGGTGCTTTTGATCTGAAACAAAGACCATGAGTTGCAAAAAAAGCTAACTGTAATCATAGAGCACAACATTCAGTAACTTGTTGCATAGGCTTGGAATGTGTTCAAGTAACGCTGCATGTGTCCATTAGTGAACAATGACCTTGAAGTTAAGGTGATTTTTTAGATAAATTCCAGGCAATTTCATTAGGTCATAGTCTTGGCCATGAATATCTGCAGAACCTGTCAAGGAAATAAAAGCAAGTCTAAATTTCTTGCAATCTGTCTAATATAAGTTTGTCATTTGTTGCCATATATAGGGTGTCTGTAAAATACTGGCTTTTTTTTATAAGCAGAGCCTTAAATAGGAGCTTTCTTTATTTTTTCCATGTTAAATATTTTATAATACAAGGCTTCGAATTGCCTGTAGTATATTAAATGTGACAATTTAAGCTGTGGCCACAAATTTGACTTGAGCCACTTTGCATAGAGCATATTTATTTTAAAAATGTATTTTGCATAGAGCAAATTTATAAAGTAAATATATTTTAAGACTTTAATAAAGTATCTGTGATCGCACATAGAACTTCCTTACAGCATGAACATAGCATAGGCAAACATTTTGATCTGCATGCCATGAAATTATTTTTACTTGAAAAGTGAATGTCCTGCTTCTTGTTCATTTGAAGAGCCTTACAATAAACACAAAAAGCAATTATAAAGAAAAATACTGTAACTTAAGTACTTATTTTGCTAAGTATCCTTTGTCTTTATGCTATGTTTGCTTTTTAAGATATCTGGAATGCATTTGCTAGGAAGTGAGAACACCAGCATCTAGAGATTGAACATTACCTAATGATCCAGCTTCCAATTTAGGTTCTTGCCAACTTGGTTGTTCAGATGTTGACAGTCATCGGTGCAGACCCTAATCTTGCATGACCTTGATGTTGTGTTCGAATTGTCCTCTTTGTGGTTTTTGTTTGAGACGAGGAGGACATCCTGGTACTTCTCTTCCCATCATCCTTGGAGGCAGGAACTAGATTGTACTTTCCACCCCTGATGGGGAGGGGAGTGCCCGCCCTCTTCAGTTCTTTTCCTGCCCCCTCAGAGTGCACAGATTCTTCAAGCTCTGTGGGGCACCAGTTCTCATGGAGTAGGAAGATTGTAAAATCTTTCCCTTTCACATGTCTAACCTTCCTTGATAAGGTTATTTGTTGTTCATTTCTCTTCCCCACTGTCCAGGATTTACAGCAAAAAAGAAAAAGAAAAAAGCTGTTTGTATCATCAGTGTGTCTCCCCTTTCCAGAAAGCCAATTTGGTGTAGTGGTTAAGTATACGGACTCAAATCTGGGAGAACTGGGTTTGATTCCCCACTTGCAGCTGCTGGATGACCTTGGGCAAGCCATAGTTCTGTCAGAGCTGTTCTCTCAAGGACAGTTCTGGAAAGAGCTCTCTCAGCCCTGCCTACTTCACAGGGTGTCTGCTGTGGAGAGGGGAAGGGAAAGGGATTTGTTAGCTGCTCTGAGAACTCCGAGTGAATGGCGGAATATAAATCCAGTCTCCTCTTCTCTTCTTCTCCTCCCACCCCTTCTTAGTAGATTGTTATGTCTTCAATTGACTCAGCTATTGAAGTTTCAGATGTGGCGGCATCTTTGGAAGGAGAGCAGGGGAGGATTCTGCCTGGCCAGCCTAGCAGGACAGCCTGGGATAAGCACTTGCCACAACCCCATGACATGGTATAGCTCCAGTGCGGAGCCGTAAGCCATGAAACACTGTACACTAGTACGGGAGATGAAGAGGAAATGTTGCAAAAATGCCAGCTCCCTGTAGAGTGCAGTGGGGGAAGGCCTAACTCTCTAGAATGGGAGAACAAATTTAGAGTCCAGTCCAAGCTCATACCTTGAATAAACCTTTGTTGGTCTTAAAGGTGCCACTGGACTCTAAATTTGTTCTACTGCTTCAGACCAACATGGCTGACTACCTGTATCTCTAGAGTAGGCCTCTGCTTCCAGAGGAGAAGTGCCTGGAGGAGTGAGTGAGCTGGAGGAGTGAGTGACCCTGACTCCTGCAGGAGGTCATCAAGCAGAAAATGAACCAGACATTATTAATGTCCCCACCCTTCCAATCTTGGCTGAAGGGATTTAACACTCAAATGGAGAAAAAAGCAGGGGACTTTCCAATAAGCCCAAGCAGACCTCCAAGAAAGAAGCATTGTAAGGCTAGTAAGGAAGCTCTTCTGGCCACCCCTCACTCCTAGCCTAAAAAGTGTGCTACTCAGGCTTAAGAACATAAGAGAAGCCAATGTTGGATCAGGCCAATGGCCCATCTAGTCCAACACTCTGTCACACAGGGGCCACAAATACCAGATGCCATCAGGAGATCCATTAGTGGGGCCAGGACACTAGGAGCCCTCCCACTGTTGCCCCCCCCAAGCACCAAGAATACAGTGCATCACCTGCCCCAGATTCAGGAATACTGGACACCAGCAAAGCCCCTGCCTGGCCTACCAAGGCAGCATATAAGGGACGTCCCTCTACTTCAAGCAGGTGTTCCATCTCTCTCCCCCACAGATCAAAGAAAGAATATTCAGTCACAGATTCTGAGCTCTCTAATAATGAATCTGATAGATAGGATGGGGAATTATCAGAGGATGAATTCTCTCCACAAAGCCAGCAGTCTAAAAGACTGCTTACACAGGAGAAATTTCACAGGAGGATTTGCACGAGAAGACTTAATTCTTTGGCTTTCTCCCCCTTAAGTACAATAACCAGAGGACACTGAAGGGGGGGGGGGGGCTGAAATTTTGTCTAGTCCCAAGGAACTACCACGTGCCTTTCCTTTCCCCAGGTTTTTAAGCAGGAAATTAAGGAGGAGTGGGCTGCCCCAGCATATCAGTATTCACATGTGAGGAAAACTAAAAGAATGTATGCCTTCTCTGCTGAATCTAATCTCTTAAAAATTCCAGGGGTTAATACCCCGGTAGCCAGCTTGGCATCAGGAATAGCACTTCCTAAAAAGGGGGAAGGCAAACTGAAGGATGCCACTGGCAGGAGTGAGGCGGTTCTGTGCAAGTCACATGAAGTCTGTATATCAGAACAGCAGCTCTATTATGTGGCTCTGAAAGTTGCTAAGAGAGTTCCCTGACTTGAACGAGAAGGTTCTAGCGTACCTTCATAGGCTGGAGATGCCAGCCTGGACTCCATGAAATTCTCAGCAAGGGCTGTGGTGTCCAGTGTGGTGGTACGTAGCCAACTCTGGCTGCACCTCTGGGCAGTGGATACACCGTCTAGATCAAATGCCGCCACATGGCCATTCCTCAGAGGCAAGCTCTTTGTGGACGGCGTAGATGATATCCTCACAGAAACAAAGGCCAGGAAAAAGGCTGTGCCTTTCACCTACAAGCGAGCTTACAAAGGCTGTAGAAATCGGCCCTTTTGGTCCAGTATGTGTTGGGTGATAGTGAGATATTGAAAAAATGGTATTTAGCAGAGATAAGATAGTCCAGCAGAGCCAGAGTAAAATAATTCAGACTCAGAATCCATGTGTGATTAAAATATAAAGTTTTTACTAAATTCTAGCATGGGAAAGGTAACTGGGATGAAAATAACAACAGAGCAAAATCTACTACATCCTTACTCTACAAAGACAAAACTAGAAGAGAGAGATTATGGCCACTCTTCTTCTTCTTCAGAACACCAAAGAAAGACGGGAAGAGAAGCCATAAAATGGTAACACACCTTGACACTTTAGTCCCAATCAAATTCCTAGATCAGGGAGAAAATTCCCGGGCATTCTACAGCTAAAGAACATTGGTTACATGAGAAACATGTGACTTCCTGTGAGTAACATAAACATTTAACCCCAGATATACTGAGTGTTTTCAACTTGTAATACCCAACACTCTGCCTAGGATCAGAGGAGACTTCAGAAGAAATTCCTGGAACAAGTCAAGACAACCCTATCACTCCAGTCACCAGACCAGATCCGCTGGATAGTCAGCTGGAATCCACAAGAATGCAAAGCAACAAAACTAACAATCCTGGCACCAGGACAGTTCTGGTGGGAGGAAGACTCCAGCAATTTCAGACAATTGGGCTAAGACCGATCTCTGACGGCTCAAGGCACACGGAGTAGTCTCTTTAGGAGCTGTGGACGACTCCAAACTGAAGAGAGCAGCCACTGCCCTCCCCAATGGGGATGGAAAGAACAGTCTAGCCCTGCCTCCTAGGATGATGGGAAGAGGAGTACCCAAGTGTGCCAGGATGTCCTACTTCAAAGTGTGCTCCAGGCAATCCTGCGATTCCTTATGGATTTCACCATGAGAAGATCAGCAATTCAGCTACGCTTCTCTGAAATTCACCTTATCCATCGCTACTGGTCTTCTCTCACAGTGTCTAGCTTTAGGGCATACCCTCAGTACATATTGGTGAATGTGAGTCTTTAGAAGGTCAATCACAACAAAAACCTAATTGGTCTGACATTCCCCAGCACAATTTGCGAACTTTCCAGTGTAATGATGTCTGGTACTGACGTTTCCAATCAAGGCTCCAGCTCTTGTGAGCAGAGGACATTCCTTAACCACCTTCAGCATGCTGTTATTACACATGAAAGGTCATTTCTGTCAAGTGAGTTAAGTTTACTGCAACCGCTCCTTGATTCTGACAAGTTTGTTTTCATAAGTAGATGCCTGACATGTAATTAACTTTCAGCTGTTTCTAATGAAAAAGAGTCTGCTCTTGTTTTTTACATTTCGTAAAAGTTATTCATTTTAAAGCCAATATGGGGAGGCGAGGAATGTTTTAGTGTGTTAAACAAATGTTTTATAATGGTTCTGCCAAACCAAATATTTGCATTACATTAGCCTTCGGTATAAAATCCTCTTCTGTAGCACTTTTATGCTACTTTGTTAGTCTTTGTTCTGTAGAAATCTGCATAATACTATTTTTCTGCTCCAAGTCATCCCATATATTCCTGTGGTGCACATGTTTTCAACATATTTTGGGCCCTCTGGAGTAACACTTTAAGTTGCTTCAAATGGACATGTTTTAACTCAAAAAGAAAAGCCATAGTTTACTTGTTAGCTGGTTAGGGTCTTCCTAAAGCAGTGCAAGTTGTGCTGAATTTGACTGGGAATAAGTACTTTTTGTGTCTGGTTCTCCTGATCCATGTGCTTCATCTTCCTCAGTTGTTTTAAAAGGTTCTTCATATGTGGGCAGCTGTATGAATTCTGGGAAACCACTTATTTTTGACACGAATGGTCTTCTTACCAGGGTTTGGCTTTTTATTAGCATGTTATTCTGAAGAAGCTCCTAGAAAGAAAGAAAAAGCACTTCATGTATACGCATTATAAGTAGTGGGAAAAGAACATCATGCTTTTGGCATATTATGGGTGAATCTGCTCTAAATTGATCAATTTTCGTATTGACAAAATATGGTATACAGCTAAGTAAACTACATACTTTTTAAAGCATTTTGTACAGAAACAGTACTTTTTTGGGAAAGAATAGTATCAAATCAAATAATGCATGTACTTCTTGAAGGTAGAAAAGAACAAGAGCCCTACAGGCCCTGTTCTGCCTTGCCCTCCTAGGGGTTCCCAACTCCCTGGAGGGGCTTTTCTTCCACTCTCAGGGCAGCCACCACCTGCCCTTTTAGCAAGGAACTGACTGCTGGGAAGGACAGGACTCCCGGCTTCCTTTCCAAGGTATGAGGCCTTGCCTCTGTGTCTCCCACTGCCCAGCATGCCCCTGGGGGAATAGCCACTTGCCAACTGACTGCCTTCCCCTCTTTTGGTGCTCCTTTTAAAATAGGGTGTCTGAGACAGTGGGGGCCTATGTTATACAGAGAACCACAGCCAGCATTCAAAGTTATGAAGTATTAATTTAAAGAAAACTGTCTACAAGCATATCAGATTGAGCAAAGAATACAAAAGAACTTGGTCAGAAATGAAAATCCTCTGTCCCTCTCACTTTACATGCTCTATCTGATGTTAAAATAGGACAGGTCTTTAAGCTTAGGAAGTTACAAATTCCTATGAAGTTCCCATTACCTCGAGGATCCCTTCTTCTGAAGGTCTATGTGCGTTTCTTCATGTCCTCAGCATTCCAAGAAAAAGAGACCAACTTCCTGTTGCCAGGAGGTTTTATCAGCTCTGTTTCCCCCTCCCATTTGACCTGGTTAGCCCAGGTCAAAGAAATGTTTCCTCCAGCTCTTTTATGGAGATTTTTCTGGAGCTGTTTTAGCCTAAAGCCCTCCAAACTCTGTTCCCTGCCTGGAGAAGGGGGAGAGGGGGAGCTTGACCATCCCTTTTGTCTAGACCCATTAGCATTTATATGAAGGTGGGCTGAGGTACAAGTGAACTGGCTTCCTCCTGTGCCTAGAGAAAAAAACCTTAATACGCAAAGTGGAGGCTTTGTTCCTTGCCAGCCTCCCAGGAGGCATTTCATCACACCACCTTAAGAACTAATAAAATTTGTGGCAATTTCTTGAAGATGTAGAGTTTTGAAAGCGGTATAGAGGTGTTGTGTGGAGGGAATGATGAAATATTGTTGGCTTTTCATCAAATGAGGTAGCTGTTTTTTGGTACTCTTTTTAAGAGAATATGATGATATTGGTTGAATCAGTGAGTCTTCTAACTCAGTATTGGACAAATCCAGCAGCAGACTAAATTAATGGGTTCTTTACTTCATATATAATTGAAGTGCTTAGTCCATTTGTTTCTAATCTAGTTAATTGTCCTAAAGAAGAAAGTATCCAGTTTCCTGCAGGAGAAGAATAAAAGGCTCAAGGGTAACCCTATGCTAGCGTCAAGGATTAGAGTTACCAGTTAATAACCCAGCAGTAGAAAGAAGCCTGTGTTCATACAGGAGGTATAACCGAAAATCTGGGTCCCATGCTTTGGAGAACTTGACAAAAATTGGTGCCCAAAAGATCATCTTGACTAGATAAGTTTCTTAATGTTAAATTCTATTTTGAAGTTTAAATGCCCCCTTCTTTTCTCCTGCAAATAATTAAAATCTTTCCATTTCACTTCACTGGAGAGCCATATGTGTGTTAGGGCTGCCAGCCAAGCACTGGCAACCCCTGGTAGATGCGGGGTGTGTTTGTCTGGATGTTCAGAGTCTCACTCATGCTCCAACATCACTTCTGGTGCAAAGCCAGAAGTGATCTTACTGCATTGGGGTGATGCTCTGGGATTCACCCCAAACTCTGTGGTTTTTGAAATTTCCACCCCTATTTTGCTCCTGCTGCTCTCCAAGCGCTGGTGCGTATAGCAGGGCTTCAGCGGTCTCTGCTCCCCTCCCGGTACACTAATTTGTGCTACCTAACAAGCCACTCCAAAGTAGAGCTGTCAGTTCTTCACATAAATTCTGACTCTGAATGGTGTCCGAGGGCAGAGGCTGGTAGGTCAGGAGACAGCTCTGTGTCTCGAAGGTGTTCCCCTGTTGCATTGCTTCTTAAGTCCACTCCCACTATCCATGTATGAAATCAGGCTACTGTAGATGACAATGCAATTCAAGTTACAGCTGCACCACAGTGGAGCAGCAGGAAATGAATTTTCTGCGGTGCGTGAAGATTATTTAAGAAAGCTGCATAGTACTGTTGTCACCTACAGGCATTATTTGTGCAAGAAATTAAGCATGTAGGAAATACCTCAAAGATTTTATCACATAAGAGAGAAACCGCACACACTTTCTCTGTCATCACATGCAAGACTGTGCAGCCTGGACAGCAAGATCTAACCCATTCTACTCTGACCCAGAGCTCTTTAACTGATGCCTTTCCCCTATCCTGCCCCTCTGACTTCAGGTCTCCATTGCTGACTAGTTGAGCAGACCTAGCACTTCTCTTCCACTGCTCATTCCTGCCTGTGAGTGTCATGTTAGAAATAAGGAGGCGCATGTATTCTGCAGCAGGACTGGCCAGCAGCTTTTGGGCTGAGTCATCTCCAACTGGGCTAGGCTACTTCAAGGCAGTCTTGATGTAGCCTAGTCAGCCAGCATAGTCCTGCCTCACCTCTGTTCTTCCTCCTCTACCACCACCTCCTTTCCTGTTACACAGTGCCAATGTTGTGGGAGGAAGTAAGGTGGCCAACCAGTGGCTGTGGCCTGTGGTGGTGTGGAAATGCTGGATGTGGTGACAGCCAAATTAAATTTTATGCAGACAGGCCAGCACGGCACACATTTTCATTTGTTTCTGGTCATTCCTCTTGCTCAGTGTGCAGAACACACGCAGCAGAAAAATGGGGGGGGGGATAAAAAGGAAACTGTGTTTTCCTTTCTATTGTTGTCCTCAGTGCAAAAATGCCATGGTGCCAGTTATAATCTACTCCAGACGCTTTTGGGAACCAGAATGCAGTGGGGAAAGAGCAGAGGAGTTGCAGTGTTACATTTAAGGACTGTACTAACATCGAACTAGATTGGCATGTAAATGTGCCAAAGAAATTGAAAGCTCATTGCTCAGAGAGGTTAGAAATTTCTGATAGGCAAAATTATACTCATAAGTACAAAAGGATAGAAATGGACAGACAAAAATTAAAGGCCTAGTCTTGCCTTGGAACAGTTGAAGCAAAAGTGTTCAGAGGGAATTGGTTTGAAGCGGGTCATATAAGAGGAGGGTCAGATAAGAACAGTGATGTAAGCTATCAGCAGTATGTTGATGCTGGAGGAACAGCATATGCCATCAGAAAACAAGGTAGGTTTACTAGGCAGTTATATGTGTTGTCCTGGAGTAGACAATACATATATCTCTGCCAATTCAGAAACAGCAGACGGTGTTGGAAAAGATATGTGAACTATCTAGAAGACTCAATACATTTCAGGAGATCTATGTACGTCTTGTACATCTATGATTCCATGTAAATAACATTTGTCAGTTCTTTATGAGTTACTTAAAAATAAATAATGGCCTGTGAAGGTGGAAATTCAGCATGCAAATACACTAAATGCATAATAGGTTGGGATGATATTTATGTATTTATTTTATTTTTTGTATTTATACCCCGCCCTCCCCACAAGCGGGTGTATGATATAGTCCATTGTGGGCACAGCATAAATGTGAGAGAGTTCCCCACAAGGCATAGCAGAGTCCTGTTTTTCCCCTTCCCCTCTCAGTGTGCAGATGAACTCATACGCAGAGAGGAGATAGAATATGGGAGGCCAAAACAGACTTTCCATTTATGTTTGTTAATTCTGTTCTGACAGGACAGAGGGAGAAAAACAGGACTCTTTTCACTGCACCTGCTAAGGACTGGGTTGAGTTTGGGTTCTAATAACAGATTACACATTGTATTGGTCTTGAAAGGACAACAACATTATACTTTGCCCTGAAAAAAGATGCTTGAGCTGGGGTCCAAGCCTTTTCCTCTCAAGTTTTCCCTTTAAAAAGCATACCTATGCACTTTACAAAATCAGTGTAGTATGAATACATTTGTTATGTAGATATCGGGACTAAAGTGCAAAGTAACCCTCACTTTGAGATCTAAGCAAATTCTGACCTAATAATGTGTTAGGTCAGTTGACATCCAGAAAGGCAGGTTGTAAAGTGTTGATCTACAGTGGGAGGGGAATTTACAAAAATTGTTTTCTCATTTCCCCCCCCCCAGACTTTTATAAGCAGAAAAGATTGTTATGATTGATGTGTTCATGAAACCAGCAACACTATTTGTCCTGTTGAACCATCCACCATTAGTAGATGTGAATTCAGAGTATATTTGACTCATCTCTACTGGGCAGTTATGGAACTTATTGATAAACTGAATCTACACATAGCATTCTGTAACTATTTATATGGAAGTTGTGAATTGCCTAATAATTTAGCCATGTCTGTAAAAAAAAATGTAAGTGACATCAAGAGTGGAAGCAGAAAGTAGAAAGCTCAGTGTTTTCATGCCACTGAGAGACCTATAGAGCTCGAGCTATAAGTTGTAAACAGCTAACTTTCCTCTGCCAGATCTGCAGCCAAGTTCTGGCAAACCAGTGGCCCACATGTTGTCTCTGCCCACTCCCAGACTGGAACAAGGTGGTGACATTTGTAGTTCTTGACTATGAGCAGTTGTGATTTCTCCCACCAATCACAAGACTATTGCTTGGCCTATGGACTGAAGTATTTGGAGCTAGAGTATTGGAGCTTAAATATAAATTGGACACTGTCATGATTATTCAAGGAAGGATAACATGCAGACACTTCACAGTTTTTAAATTAATTCAGCTTGAGTCATGTTTGCCCAATAGATTTCAGCCAAAGGTTTCTTCTGCTTTTCATCGTGCTCAAGAGATCTATTTACCTATTTTCTGTCCAAAGCCACAACATCCCAGAGAAAGGCTATGGCACACCCTTTATGTCAGATGGGCATTAAAGATTTACATTGTGCACACTGAATCTCTACAAAAAACGGACTTCATGTTCATCAACATCTCCTTTCCACATACGGGAAATCGTATGTCCATGGCTTCCATCAGCGCAGTCCTTCGGTCATGCATCACGGAGGCCTACAAGGCGTTGGGAATGGAAATTCCCAAAGGGATCACGGCCCATTCCTTGAGAAGTGCGGCAACCAATGCGGCATTCATGAATCAAGCTTCAGTCGAGGAGGTCTACAGGGCCGCTATTTGGATGTCGGTATCTACCTTCATTCGTCACTACAAGCTAAACACAATTGCGTCAGCTGACGCAGCATTCAGAAGGAGAGTCCTTCAGCACATTCTCCCTTCGGCTGGCGATGATGATCCACCCATTTAAGGGACACTGCTTTTGGAGGTCCCATGGAGATGTCCTCCACCTCAGTGGGAGAACGACCTTTGGCACTTACCGTGAAGGGTCCTTCTCCTCTAAGGTTAGGAGGACATCTTGGCCCTACCACTTTCATCATCATCCTTTTCCCTGTGTTTCTCTGTGCTGTTCTCTTCTTCTTCTGCGTTCTTGTTCTACTGTTTTATAGTTCTATCATTAATGTTGGAAGTTTACCTGCTTGGCGCAGGGGAGTTAGCCTTAGTTGATACTCACTGCTTACGGAGTCCCAGAACTGAGGGGCAGGGCTATTCCCAAGGCACCAACAGGAAGGAGAAAAAAGTATTTCCTGCCTCCCTAAAGGAACGATGGGAATAACCCATGGAGATGTTCTCCTAACCTCAGAGGAGAAGGACCCTTCACGGTAAGTGTCAAAGGTCGTTTCCCACATTTCTGATACCTTAAGCTTCTAATTTGGAGAATTAAATTGGAGGTACACCTCACTCATGCTCTCCAAATACAAAATTTACTAATATTCAGCTGGTACCTTCCCGCCCTTAATTTAAACCCATTAATCCTTGCAGGGAAACCTGTGTGGAAGTAGGGGAGGGTGAGGAGGGAAGCTCAGGGCAGGAGGCCAACTCTTCTTTGGGTGCAGACCTGCCCGCGCCACCATTTCCCAACTTTTTTGGGGGGAAACAAATCAAAAACCCACCTGGTGGTTTCTATATAAAGGCCCTCATTGCCTTATCAAGGTTCAGGAGTGCAACTGGAGGACTAAGCAGTCAGCAAATCACTGCGATTTGTTGAACCCAGCCGGCTCAATGGGCTCCTGATGGGCCATGATGGGAAGCAGGAGCACTCCTTTAGCAGCAGCTGCTGACGCGTCGCAGGACACAAGAGCAACTGAAGAAGCTCCTACCTTGAAGGCTGGAGACCGTGCGACTGAACTGTTCTCCTGAGGGAGGGGGTGTTAATCGCCACAGTGATCCCCACACCAAGCCCCTTAGTGACCAAGATGGCTCCCGTGTTCTTCCCTACTCCCAAGTAGGCATCGAAGTGGGGAGGAGGTGATGGCCTTCACACGTCATAAGGAGCAGCAAAACCTCTTGGGAAAACCCCTAGCTACTTCCCCAGAAAGAGGGGGAGAAGAAGGAAAGGGAGGGCAGACCAAGAAAGAAAAGAAAACTGAAACTAAAAGACAAAAGGAAAAGCTTTTTGGAATCATGGCACTCCAGAGAGTGCAGCCAGCAACACCTAACTGCTTTGCAGGCAGGGCCAAGATCAGGGCCTGGGAGAGAAGCCCCTCTCTTCCAGGAATCACAAAGTTCAGTGAACCTGCTTGCCTCCAGGGAGGAGCTTCTTCCTAGACTGTCCTACCCCAGACCACTGGAGAAGCCGTCTTCCTCTATTTCTTTCATTTTAAAAGTTATATTTTTTGTTTTACTTGAAGTGAAAGACATAAATATAAAAAGATTGTTTCAGCATGCGTTAGATGATGAAGATCAACAAACAGCATTACCTGTAGTTTCTCTTTTTCTAACATTGCAGAACTTCAGTGTTCTAAGCCCATTGACTTGAATGGATTTAGAAGCATGGAACTCTCTTTAAGACTGCACTGTAAATGTTGAATATCCCAATGTAAATCACATTTTTACAATGGCTTTAGGAGGGAGGAGATGGAGTGGGTGAAGTGACTAGGAGTACAGCTCCTCAAAACAATGTCTAAAGGAGTTTTAAGACAATCTTTTAAAAGTAGGATTTGGACACATAATAAGATAATATAATACCAGAGTGTAGAAAGTCAGATTAGTGAGAACAGTTAAAGCTTGGGAAACAGCATTTATAATATTTGCACAAGTCCAGTTAGAATTACTGGATTTGCAAACAGGATTATAAATTCATCTAAACTAATTCACCTGGCATAGCGTTGTATTGCTAAGGCCCTGGAGAAAATGTTTGTACATCCAAGACTATAAAGAAGAGTTACAAGTGGTTTTACATTTTGGCTTCTAAAGAGCATTGGGGGGGGGGGAATCTCAGTCTCATGTACTTCTAAAATTAGGAGTATGATAAATAACCAGGTAGAGTAATCAATTTGAAATTAGATTAAAGTGTCTTGCAGAACAGAGATTTCAGTTTAAATTCTGTGTTATTTGAGAGCCCCTTCCCATGCTGTATCTCATACTCCGCTACACAGGGAAGTATGCAGATACCTTCCTTACTCCACCAGATAATCCACTTACAATAATAAGCACAGTTTCCAGTTATGTTGTGTTTCAGTTGGGCAGAAGTTCATGGAAATTTTAATTATATTTACATGATGCTGCTCCTGTGAGGCTATGAATTTTGCGGAGTCTTGAGAACTGGGTCACAGCCCCCTTCTGGCCCTTTTGAAGTCATGTGAGCTGAGTTGACTCGAGTTACTGAGCTAAAATGTGGCGGCTGAAGCCACTGTCACACCCTCCCCATTGACTTTTATACGAGAGGCAGTTCCTTGTTGCTCGTCAGTAAAGAATCTAAACTAAGTTTTGCAAGCCTTTTGCTCTTCTGATGCTCTCCCAAAGAGGACCTTAAGCACATCCTGAGGTTAGCAGTCTTGCTTCATTTTTCTCCCATTCAAGGCACATTTAATGATAGTTTGGTGTATGTGTGGAGTAGGCTTGGTTTCTTAAGTACAGGAAATCAATAAGTTATCAACGAGTTCAGTCTGGAGAATTCGCTTTGGTTTTAAAAACATTGTTTTTAAGCATGAAATGGAAACAAAGTTTGCCAAAATCAGAAACTCAGGTTCTGTTTTTTACAAACCTAAATGTGATTAATCACTTTGTTTTGTCTCAGTCAAACTGGGATGCTTGTTGTCCTCTTCCTTTTTCTTTCTTAGAGCCTCCGCTAGATGGAACGGTTCCAAGTCAGTGAGTTCAGGACTGTGATAAAAGACTTTCTATATAACAGATGCACATTAATTTTCTTTTTGCTGTTTTCTGCACATGTTCCTTCAATGTGGAAATCATAAAGACTGTGAGGAAATCATGTTGTCCAGGTAGCATTCTGTATCAAGAGAAATGTGATGGCTCTTCCAGATGGCATGTTGATAGTTCTCCTTAAAGCTATTATAGAAGCAAATACCGTCCCCCCCATAACAAAATTTTTAGGCCCTTTAAATATATATACTAAGATTTTGCTGAACATTAAACAATACAACCAGGTCTTGTTTCCATCTGGTAACACACTTCAGTAGGTTAATGGGTGTCCTTCACAGAGACTGGGGCTCTCTGGCACCTTTTACAAAGAGGCTTAACTTGGCAACCCCTGTTTTATAACCTTCTTAGGTTGCCTTCTTTTTACAAGTCTCCAATAAATTCTTGTACAAATCTAATTCATACAAGCCAAACCACTTCACCTTATAATACATTTTTAGCAGTAGCGTCTTTTAACTTTAACACTTGTCGTAAGGTAACAGTGGTTTTCCTGTGGTGGATTGAAAGGAACACGGATTGCTATGATATATGAACTTAGCACAAGTGAAAATGCTGTGGTTAAAATACTTGTACAAATCTCAGATTTTAACCATAATAGTAAATAATGTTTGGCCCAGTGTTTTTCTATGATATATGAACTTAGCACAAGTGAAAATGCTGTGGTTAAAATACTTACTTGTACAAATCCCAGATTTTAACCATAATAGTAAATAATGTTTGGCCCAGTGTTTTTCTATGATATATGAACTTAGCACAAGTGAAAATGCTGTGGTTAAAATACTTACTTGTACAAATCTCAGATTTTAACCATAATAGTAAATAATGTTTGACCCAGTGTTTTACAGCTCAGGAGCTAGAAGGAGTTGATGGAAACAAAATTAAATACTGGACATCATAAATAGATTTTCAAAAGCTATGGGATTTTACAACTTGGGTGGCAAATTTGATTTCTAACCAGAAGTATTTTAATGTTTGTTGGAAGCCTGGTTGATCAACATTCTTTAAAACATGGGAGGATCAGAAAAAAATTGTCTGTTCAAGAGAGGCAATCGTGATTCCTTAGAAGGTGCAATCAAGCCATAAATGGCTGAAGAATGAGCCCTCAGTGTCTCAGAGTAAAAGTCACATTGGTAATATTGAACATATGGAAGTGTAGTTAATATTGTAATGGCTTCTAGATCTAGTCCCCCCCCCCAAAAAAAAGTTGCTGTCTTTCAGGCCAGCTTCAAAAAAAGTAATGAATGGTGGTAGCCTGAAAGCTAGGAAAAAGAAACTGAAATTGTGAGCCCTTTCTCGAAGTTCAGCATGTAGCTAAAAGCACGGTAGGTGTATGTTAGGAATACTCCAAGTGGAACAAAGTTTAGCATTTGAGTAATTAATAAAATTATGCTAAATATTGCATTTGAAGTATCTTAATATTGTCCCAGAATATCACTATGTGCTTGCTTTGGAATCAAACAATCCATAATTTATTTCAAATATGTAACACTTGGTAGCCCACTTTGGAATTTTGTTGTTTTCAGTTGCAGCCTGGAAATATTTATTTATTTATTTATTTATTTTTCGCATTTATACCCCGCCCTCCCCGATAGGCCCAGGGTGGCTTACAGAGGCCAGGCAAAACCTTGCCATAATAAAAACATAATATACATAAAGATTTTAAAACATATAATACATCTTTAAAACATCCTAAATTAAAACATGGTGCTCAAAAATCAGGTTTGGGGGAGGGGTTGTTTTTTGTTTATTGTTTGTAGCAATAAATCCAGTAATTTCTAAAAAGAGAGATGATAGCAGTATTCTTAGTGTATTACTATATTCGTGGATAAGGTAAAGGTCGTACTTGGATAAGGTAAAGGTTTCCCTTGCTCGAAAGCCAGTCGAATCCGACTCTAGGGATGCGGTGCTTATCTCCGTTTCCAAGCCGAAGAGACAGCAATGTCCAAAGACATCTCCGTGGTCATGTGGCTGGCATGACTAGATGCCAAGGTGCACGGAATGCTGTTACCTTCCCACCAAAGCAGTACCTATTTATCTACTTGCAATTTCTTGCTTTCGGACTGCTAGGTTGTCAGGAGCTGGGACCAGAGATGGGAGCTCACTCCATCATGCAGCACTCTTGTCTCGAACTGCCAAACTACCGACCTTCCAGTCTGCAGTTCAGCGTCTTAATCACTGAGCCACCACAGTTTTTACATTTTTAAATAGAATACATATCCTATTTTTTAAAAAAACACGAGGCTTATTATTTTTAAATCATGTTAGATCTTGAGGGCAGGTATAATATACAACCCAGGTCAGTAAACTGGTTCATGAACAATACATGTCCCCAAGCAATTCATATGTAGGCTCCTGGAATAACGGTAGTGAATAGGAATAACGCTAAAAGAAAAAAAATCCTTAGCTGCTCCTGAGCATAAAGGATGCTGATTAACACTAAGGTTATTTGCTTTTTAATCTCCTATTACAGCTTCCCACTTGTTCTGTTTACATGGTAGGTAGAGCTTCTTTTAGCAGAGTGGATCTGCATGACCCAGCCTTAGGAGGTAATTAGCTTGGCATTTTCCTTGCCTTTGAGACCCATTACATTTTTGTTTTTTGAAATATCAAGAATTCATTTCCCCCCAGCTTCATTTGCCAAGCTCTACACTACTCTTCTCATGGACATGCTTTTTGTAAGAGCAGAATCTGAATATATTTGGCTCTAAATTTGGATCCTGTTTCCAAGTTGTATACATAGGAAGATAGTAAGCATAGCTGTTCTCCCAAGAGTAATCTGCCCCTCCTGAAGCGTCTCTGCAAAGTGCAAACAGTGTTTATCCCCATAAAATATATTGCTTTGTGGTTTAACTAATTTCAAGGCAGGGTCAGCTGTGGTATGCATAGAGGCAAGGAATGTGGTATGTTGCATGGACCTAATGTTGGGCAAGCCTCTCCCATACTTGCGTTGAACTGTGCTTCTCTAATTACAAGTCTCTATTGGATAGGATTTGGAAAAAAAGATTGCTTTTTCAGAGAGTTCTGAATTGATTTGTTATTGCACATGGATATTCTTGCAGTGCTGCTTGGAATTTGTAGTGCAAGGCCATGCAGGGAGGAGCATCTTGCCCAAGGAACTGCCGCAACATTCCTTTTTCCTTCTTCAGTGTGTCTCGTGTGTTGTGATGTACTGGCCTCTGACTGGCTATTAGAACATGGCTGGCTTGTTCAAAAGAAAAGCCCCTTCCATCAACCCTTGTCCTTCTACCAGCTTCTACGGTGAGAGATTTTTCCTGGCTACTGTAATGGTGATAAATTACAGGACTGCAGATGAAATTCAATAATTGTTCTGTGAAGAGTGTCTCTCCGGTAGCGCTTTCTGAGGCTCCACTGACAAAGGAAGCGGGGGGGGGGATTTTACTCACTTTCTTCTTCTTCAATGCAACCATCAGTGTTGTGTCACTTTTCAGCTGCACGGCTCCCCAACCCTCAGCATCACCTTTTTGAGGTTCATAGGTGGCTGTCAGGAGAAGGGAGAGGAGAGGTAAAAGCACAGTTTCGCCAGTGTGTTCCACTGGGGCTGCATGGCATCTAGGGCCAATTCTAATTCACGGACTGGCGTTCAAGGAACCCTGGAAGAGCTGAGTGTGCTCAAGGGATCTTCGTGCTTGTCTTTCTCAAGCAGCAGCCTGGATAGCCCAGCTTAGCCAGATCTGATCAGAGCTTGGGAGCGAAGTAGGGTTGGCCATAGCCAGTACTTAAATGGGAGACCACCAGGGAAGACAGAGCTTCCAATGGCAAACCACCTCTGCTCATCTCTTGCCTTGAAATCTCCATGGTCCTGAGGTCACCATGAGTCGTTTGCAACTTGATGGTACGTTTTATTCCTTTCTCAACCAGCAGTGAGAAGCCGCATCTCAAATACTATTTTTGGGATCAGGGCCTTTTAAAGCAGTATGATGTGGTATAGGAGAGATCGCTGGTTTCCAAGAGGAACAGAAATCAGGTACCCCAGTGTTCAATGATGTCTCTCTTTGGATCACAGTGACTGATTCCAGGGTTGGGCATAGGGATGCATAGTACTTTGGTTCTGGTAATGATGATTTTTCTCTTAATTGATCAGCACCATCCAACTTTGTCACCTGGCAAATTTGTAAGAAGGAAGAGATTGGATTTATACCGCCACCCTTCACTACCTGAAGGAGTCTCAGAACGGCTTACAATCTCCTTTTCTTTCCCTTCCCCACAAGCAACAAGTGCAGGGAAATTAATATTTATGGCATGATATGAATAGGGCTATTTTTACTTCTTGCCAGGGGTCCTGTCATGCTTGTGTCATGGGGTCCTGGGCAGGTATGGGCACACAGGCAAGAGTCAAGGCTCGCCCCTGGGGTCACTGAGATAGCAAGCACTTCCTCACAGAACTGTTGAGCCCAGAGCAGTTAGCACCAAACTTGAGGCTGTTTCTGGGACCTGGTACCTTGCAGCTGGAACAGTGGCCTGAAGTCTGGAGGAACTTACCGCAAGCAGGACCTGCATTCTGCCAAGCCTCATGGTGCAGCTTACTCTCCTAAAACTTTGGTTCCAAATGGGAAGCTCTGAGACCGTAAGCTGTGCACCTGTCAAGGCTTTCCTCCTTCTCCATTCCTGGAGCTTCAGTGGTGATCATGGTGAACAGCGACTCCTTTCAGTGGCTTCATTAGCAGCCACAGACTTTCCCTTTGATTTTTGCTCATGGGCCACCTGGGCTTCTGGCCTGGCAGCCGCAGCTGCTTGTGTTTCCCTCGATGGCTCCTGGGAGTCCGAGGGGTCCAGGAACCACACGTCTGTCAGACTTTTAGCCTCCAGACAATCATCCACCGTGCTGTCCTCATCCTCTAGTGAGGGCTCAGCAAACCCAGCCTTGACAGGCAATGCGGTTTGTTTCCACTGCTAGTGTCAAGCACAATGCTAAAGTCCTGCTGCATCACTTCTTATTACAAAACCCCATCTGAAGAAGCGAACCGTGACTCACGAAAGCTCATACCCTAACCACAAATTCTGTTAGTCTTTAAGGTGCTGCTGGACTCTTTTCTGCTGCTACAGACAGACTAACACGGCTACCCATCTTGATCCATTTACAAAGAGAACAAGATGGTTGCAGTAATTCTGTGCTGCGAGCTTTGGCAGAAATGGGAATTAAGTGTAAGTAAAGTGGGCTTTAAGGTGAGTAAGCTACCCATCGAAGCAAATACTGAGTAATAAAACAGATCTTGCTTGTGACCACCAAATGGGTTTACAGATTCAGGAAAAAAATTTTTTACAAGACAGATGTCCTAAATCTATTTTTGGCAGCTGAAAGAGTCTGTTTTGTTTTGTATGAGGTCATAGCTGATAACAAAGAACTGCTGATAACTAAAACTATTTTTTCCTGTATAATTAAAAGAAACAAAATGTAAATTCTCCAAGGACAAGAACCTGATACAAAGACATCCTGAAACCAGATAGTCTGTGACATTGCTCTTCTGCACCCAGCCCCCTGGTTGTTTATACAGGTGTCTATAGAAGAATGCTGGCATTTGGGTTTACCCAATGAAAGCTGATAAGCTAATGGCTCTCTCTCTCTCTTTTTCTCTTTTTTTTTTGGATGCTTCTGTATCTTTATCAACCTTCATCTCTTTAAATCTGCAGACATGATCCCCTTTACCCCAGTCCCCTGGGTGTTATCAGCCCTAGAAAATAGGCTTGTAACTATTCTTGGAATGTGCTGCCTACCACTTTTGTATTAAGCTATTTTCCCTTTTACGGGGAGCAGCTTTTTCCCTTAACCATCTAAAATAGTGCTGTACGGCATAGTGCGGTACGGCATACAACAGATGAAGCTTTCAAGCCACATTGCATCCACATGAAAATTTTTACTTACACCTACTCTAGCTACAACATTTAATAGACTAAGCACATGAGGGAAACAATGTGTAACTCAATGACTTTCAGAGACAAAACCTTCTTTAACAAGGGAAGTATAGAATTTGCCAGTTTTGTATATAAGTATGAGCTTAGAAATTAAGAGTGTCTTGGCACTCAAAATATCCACAAGTTTTATTTATGAGTAGAAAGTAAGTAGCAACTACTGCGAGGTACTAATTGTTATTTTCTGCAAGTAAGCTGGTGTTAGTTTGTCCTCACCTATAGGCCTTTGATTTATATCTCTGTTCACGTTAAACAGAATTAGGATAGTAGCAATCCCGTGTCCAGAAATCTCCCAAGCCTTGTTCACATGTTACAGTGAACACATGTACATCCTGCCTGTACATGTGTACATCTGCTTGTATGGAACAATGAACGTATCTGTTTTCAGTTTACAAATGAAATTGGGGACCAGTATCTGGATAAATGTGCTGTTTCTATCGCACCATCAGCTGTACATGCAGTGAATGTAACAAGAATTATTCAACACATGGATCAAGAAAAATGAATTGAAATGAAATGGACTGTACAGGTGTTCTCTGTACCTTGTGGACAGGGTGTCAGTGTAGCCCTGGTCAAGTGAATATTTAAACCGGGTTTTTCGGTGTCCAAGAGCAACTGTTTTGTTTTGTCAGATGGTGATGAAAAGAAATAATCTCTGAACTCAACATTGCTTCCAGCGAGCTATTCTTGTCTTCTCTGTGTGTGGCCCTTCCCCAGAATACTACTCATGCATAGCTGGTTTGTATATGATGTTGAAATTTGACCATGCTTGGCTTTCATCTGTATATCTCTGTCCTCTGTCAGAGTTTCTCCATTTTCTCTCAAATCAAACCCAGGTCTCCAGATTAGAGTCCGCCGCTCTTAACTGGCTTAACTGGCTTTCCGAGGCCAGTCTAGGGTCAGGGTTTCCAAAAAAGCCAGTTGTCAGGTCCAGTTCCAGGTTGCAGAGGTCCAGTAACAGGAAGGTTGGTGGCTCAGTAGCCAAGTCTTAACAAGCTACAATTCCTTGGCAGTCATCCTGAAACTACTCATCCTGTTTGGTCCTTGCATCTGTTAAACACCTTTATTATGCTGTACGCTAATTTGCTGCTCATCCTCTGCCTATATGTATGGACTGGTAACTTCCATTTCAGTGTATCTGAAGAAATGTGCATGCACACAAAAGCTTGTACCTTGAATAAAAAATTGTTTGTCTTAAAGGTGCCACTGGACTCAAACTTTGTTCTATGGTCTTAGTTGCACATCAGAAATTTCCGTATCTCACGCATGTTCTTCTCATGGAAGTTGCCATCCAGTTTTATTTATACAGTACTGTATATCTTCCTGCAGGGAGCCTACAGTGGTTTGTTTGTGTTTTCTGTCAGCATATTGACCAGACTGAAACCTGCTTTGTTTTAATTATGTGGTATGAATGCGGTGGCTCAAGTGGTTAAGACGCTGAACTGCAGGCTGTGGAAGGTCAGTAGTTCAGCAGTTCGAGACCCAAGAGTGCTGCAAGACGGAGTGAGCTCCCGTCTCTAGTTCCAGCTCCTGCCAACCTAGCAGTTCGAAAGCCAAAATTGCAAGTAGATAAATAGGTACCACTTCAGTGGGAAGGTAACAGCGCTCCGTGCGCCTTGGTGTTTAGTCATGCCGGCCACATGACCACGGAAACGTCTTCGGATAGCGCTGGCTCTTCGGCTTTGAAACGGAGATGAGCACCGCAACCCTAGAGTCGGATTCGACTGGCTTTCGAGCAAGGGAACCTTTACCTTTACTTATGAATAGTTACCCTCAGCTTGATCGTTGGTCTGCTGTGAATGTTCTTCCATGTTCCTGCTCGCACAACCTAAGACCATATGTGTGAGCTGTAGTTCAAGACAGATGAGTTTCATAATAGGTGAGCTGTCCTTCAGTCTAGAGAACTTAAGAGACGTTATGGGGAAATTCTTAAGGAACAGCTGAAAAGAATGGAAGAAGGAAACTGATTTTTTCATGATTGATTTTTTTTTCTAACAGTAACATAATTAGTTTGCTTGTAAGCAGCAAGCTTTCTAACAGCAACTCCATGTTCTGTTCTCTGCATAAATCAAAAGCAGGTTCTTTTCTAACCTGGCTGTCCTCTCCCCCCCTACTTCTTTTTTCCCCTTAAGTGTGTGTTTTTAGTAAATACTAAGATGGGGAGAAATATTTTCCTCCTTCTGCGTTATGTTTTCCTTTCAGTACCTCTAAAGCAGTGTTGCAATAACTTTCATGAGAGTGTTTGGCAATAGCAAGCAAAATGTTTGTGTTTTTCTTGCTCTTGGGCAAAGTGTGTACTTTAAACAGTAATCTGATATGGCAGAGGGTATGTGTGTATATGCCTGCAGGGGGGAAAATCAGATTCAGTAGAAACATGTAATAAATCTGTTATCTTCATTGCATTCTTTCCCTGCTGTTAAGAGTTCTTTAGAGATTACTTTTGTAGTTAAAAGTAGATTGTGTTTTTATCTACACAGTTGCGTTTGGGTTTTCCAACTTCTATTGCAGTCTTTTTTTTAAAAAATGATGTTCCTCTAAAAAACATTTTTACCCCCTTTACTTTTTTTGTCTCTGTGTCACTATGTCATCCTTATTAATTCTGTGAGGGAGAGAAAAATTGCTCTTGGTTTCCAGCAGGCTTGGCTATTTTCTCCAGTTGTGTTCAAAACTGTTTTGGATGCCTCTAACCATTCTCTTTGGGAAGTGAGCGCTATGTGGAATGTGCCATACCCCCTACCAAAGTAAGACACTCACGGGGGTAACGGAACGCTCTCTGCTCTGTGGCCAGTACATTTCCAGCCTGAAAGAAAAAAAACAAAAACAAAACAAGTGATCTCACAAGTAACAATGAACATTCTTTGAAATCCTAGGAGAAGTTCTCTTAAACAACACTGTCCAAAGTCTTTGAAGGTTTGATTTCTGAAATGATAGTTTGCGAAAATGTTTTGCCTAGCCCTTACAGCTACACATACTGAGGCTCTGATAAGAGACTCAAAGTATTTTTTGGAGGAGGACTGAATCACGAAGCAGCATGCTGTGGTGTCAGATTAGATCTGGGAGACCCATGGTTTGAATCGCCACTCTGCCCTGGAAGCTTGCTGGGTGACCTGAGATCTGTCACTGCCGCTCGGCATAACCTACCCCACAGGATGGTTGTTACAAGGAGAAAATAAGAGCAGAGGAGAATGATGTTGTAAGATGCTTTGGATTCCCATTAAAGAAGAAAAGTGGGGCATAAATACTTTCTGTATTTTTAAACTCCTTGGAAGATTTTACAACAACTATGTATCAGGGTTGCTTTTCGTTAATGTTGTTTGCATTTTATCATAGATCATAGCCCTGTGCTTCAGGGCTGTTGTCCAGATTAATTTAAGTATTTGTTTGAAGAAATCAATATTCCCTTTTCAGTCTTTGATAACTTAAGGTTCTTTCTTGCCATAGTAACTCACAGCTTAAAACATATCGCCCTGAATATCTTTCAGAGAGACAATAACAGCTACTTGCACCTTCTTGTCAAACAGAATATCCTCAACATTGAAAATGATGAAAATTACAAATTATATAAACAATTAAATTTATGTAATGCAATTAATAACTCAGTTTCTATGTACCAAAAACCCAACAGTCTTTTAGTGTCCCTTACAAACTGCTGATACAGTCACATTTGTTCATTGATTCATTCAACAGGCAAACTCCATGTATTCCAACCATCCAATGTCCTTGCCATGATTTGACCTTGTTGAAAATTTGCACCTCCTTGGCTGTTCTGCCTACTACACAGCTGTAATGAGACAGAGCATGGGGGGGTACTTAGATGTACTCCTAAAAATATACCTTTCATATCTCTGTTACCTGCCATATTGTTACAAACATGTAACTGAATAAGATAAACACTACCTTTTCAAATTTATTTTTTTCCTTAGATTGAAGAAGGCAGCAAAGCTGCAGCAGTTGACAAGTTGCTGGCTGGTGATGAAATCATTAGCATCAACAATGTGGAGCTCTCTGGGTTCAGGCAAGAGGCAATCTGTCTGGTGAAAGGTTCGCACAAGATGCTGAAGCTTGTAGTGAAAAGGTAAGGTCACATGAATCATACTGAACAATACTGAAATAGAGATGTGGTTGAGATAACTATATATGGTTGAGTGTTGCCAGTTATGAAAATCAGATCCGTCTCTCTTGTTTCTTCCCTTGCTAATTTGTTTTCTTTCTCAGAAAAAGTGGAACATTATTTCCCAGGAAAAAAATCTAGCTTTGGTTTGGATCCTACAAGCATGAGTAAAATGTGCTTATGGAGCTGTATTTTTTCCTTGCCATCCCTTTCACTGGTCCCCGAAGACCTCCTGAGAAGCCAGTGTAAAGGGTCAGGGAAACCTCATGCAAAAATCCATGGAGCACACAGAGGGCTGCAGTGAAGCGGGAGAAATAAGATGAAATCACCCCTCCTCCTTCTGCTGATGGGCAAGCCCAGAAATATTTCTAGAGGAGAAACAATTTCATTCAGTTCCCCTTCCTCATGGCAGGCCCCTCATGCCTTACGTTTGTATTGGATTTCGTCACACTTCCACCCTCTAAATGTAACTTGAATGCAGAGGTATGTGAAACTGCATCTTGTCCTGAATCCTGTGTAGGATCCTCACTACTTACTTTGCTGTGTGATTTATCTGCAAGTCAGCAATGGCTGTTTTTGTCTCTTTTGTGTGCCACAGACTTGAAAGAGCATGTGGACACTCTCCATGCTTGCACAGGAAACCTTTGCTAGTTGCTATGACAAGCTGTGGAGGCTGTAGAAACAATTATAGACATGTTCCAGCAACCAGTGTCAACTCACAGCCGTGATCAGACTATGTACCACCCAATATCAACTCAAAGCTATAATCAGGCTGTATATCACCAAAAAAGAAACCTCTACACTGTAGAGCGACTGCTAAAAATGCAGCCTGTGAAGATGAGGCTCGGTTAAGACGCCAGTGGAAGTAGAAAGTGGATAACGGGACCTTATTTATTTATTTTTATTTATTATTATATTTCTACCCTGCCCTCCCCGCGAACGAGCTCAGGTCGGCTCACAAAAAGGGCACCATGTGCCAAGATAAAACAGTAAAAACCTTGGGTTCTGAAGGGTCTGGTGGAATCTTGGATTACAGTTGTGGAGCTGACATGCTGTTGATGCACAGGGAAGGCAAATGTTCAATCATATTTTAAAATACGATTGTTCCTAGTCCTGCTATGTCTCAACACTGAGTCATACAGAAAATGGTGGCTATTATACATCCACCTGAATGTTTTTAGTGGATTCTCCGTAATGGGGCAGTAAGAACAGAAGAACGTTAGGAGAGCTCTGCTGTATTTTATTTTTTTTATTATTTTATTTATCTTTACATTTATATCCCGCCCTCCCCGAAGGCTCAGGGCGGCTCACAAGGGGCATAAATGCCTGGTTAAAACAATGAACAATATAAAATACAATATGCATAATACACTAAAAAATGTCGGTCCTCCAGAATTACTTAACCGTAGATTTCAAGATGGGCTTCTAGAGGTTTTATACCAGAACAACAAACCAACAATGTGCGTCCCAACTACACTTTCATCTGCCAAGGAACGTCTCATGCCCCCAGTAATACCTACTCCACCGATGGTCAAAGTGCGGAGTTGAGGGGCGGTGATGGAATAGTGGTGGCGGCGGCTCTTACTCAAAAGCCTGGCGGAAGGGCTCCATTTTACAGGCCCTGCGGAACTGCATCAGGTCCAGCAGTGCCCGGATCTCCTCTGGGAGCTCATTCCACTAGGTAGGAGCCGCCATTGAAAACACCCTGGCCCTGGTGACAGCTAATTTGATGTTTCTGGGGCCTGGAATATCCAGGAGATCTTGATTCCCCGACCGTAGTGCCCTTGGGGGAACATGTGGGGAAAGGCGGTCCCTTAGGTAAGCCGGACCCTGGCCATGTAGGGCTTTAAAGGTTAAAACCAGCACTTTGAAGCGAATCCGGTATGCCATTGGCAGCCAGTGCAGCGCTTTCAGCACAGGCCAGATGTGGTCCCGTCTAGTGAGACCCATCAACAGCCTTACTGCAGCATTCTGCACTAGCTGCAGCTTCCGAATTTGCGACAGAGGCAGCCCCATGTAGAGAGTGTTACAGTAGTCTAGCCTCGAGGTGACCATCGCCTGGATCACTGTAGCCAGGTCATCTCGGTCGAGGAAAGGAACCAACTGCCGTGCCAGCCGAAGATGGTAAAAGGCCGACTTGGCAGTGGCTGCCACCTGGGCCTCCATCGTTAATGAGGAGTCCAGGAGCACACCCAAACTCCTAACCTCCGACGATGGCACCAAGGGAGCCCCAACCCCGAACTGATCCGACTCAGGCCCAGGACCTCCATCTTTGCCGGGTTTAGTTTCAGCCGGCTCAGTCTTAGCCAACCAGCCACGGCCTGTAACGCCCGATGAAGGTCATCTGGGGCGGATCAGATAGAGCTGGGTGTCATCTGCATATTGATGGCACCCAAGCCCACAACTCCGGGCAATCTGGGCAAGGGGGCGCAAGTAGATGTTAAACAATATCAGGGACAGCACCGCCCCCGAGGCACCCCACATTCAAGAGGCCCCCTCCGGGACCGCTGATCCCCTATCGCCACCCTTTGTCCCCAACCTTGGAGAAAAGAGGCAAACCATTAAAGGGCAAGCCCCTGAATCCCCACTTTGGCGAGGCGGTGGGCTAGCAACTGGTGGTCGACCGTATCGAACACGGCCAACAGATCTAACAACAACAGTGCCACCACACCGCCACAGAGGTCGTCAGTCAGAGCAACCAGTACCGTCGCCGTCCCATGACCCGGGCGAAAGCCGGACTGGAAGGGATCGAGGACAGAAGCGTCATCTAGAAAGCCCTGTAGCTGTGTTGCCACCGCCTTCTCAATATGTTTGCCCAAATAGGGCAAATTGGACACCGGCCAATAGTTGGCCAATTCGGCTGGGTCCAGAGATGGTTTTTTCAAGAGAGGGTGGAACATTGCTTCCTTGAGTGCCCTAGGGAACCGTCCCTCCAAGAGGGACTTGTTGACAATCTCCCTCAGGGCACCTCGAAACCGCTTGCAACCCACTTTAACGAGCCAGGAGGGGCATGGATCAAGGTTGTATGTGGTTGGACGCACAGATACGAGCACAGATACTGTATCAGACCAGTGGTCCATTTAGTCCGACATCCTTTCTCACGCAGTGGCCAACCAGTTCCTCTAAAGGGACAACAACAGGACATAGAGGCTGAGACCTTCCCCTGATGTTGCCTCCTGACTCTGGGATTCAGAGGTTTAGTAGCTCTGAATGTGGAGGTTCCCCTCAGTCACCATCCCTAGTACACACTGGTGGCCATATCCTCCATGAATTTATCTAATCCCCTATTAAAGCTGTTTATTCCTGCAGTCATCACTACAACCTTTGGCAGTGAATGCCACATTTTAATCACTCTCTGTGTAAAGAAGTATTTCATTTCATCCATCCTGAATCTACTGCCTATCAGTTTAATTTGATGCCCTTGAGTTTTAATATTTTGGGAACGGGAGTAAAATTTCTCTTTGTCAACTCTCTCCACCCTGTACATAATTTTATAAACATGTCCCCCCCCCATCATTATTATTATTATTATTATTATTATTATTATTATTATTATTATTATTATTATTATTATTATTATTAATAATAATAATCTACTTTATTGTCATTGTACATAGTACAACGAAATTAAGATGCAATCATTCGGTGATCTACAACCATACTCATATACACTCACACAACCATTCACAACCATCCCATAACTCCCTTAAGGTTCACATTGCAACTTAAACCACCAATGTCACCCAAATTCCAATTCATACAGCATTTAAAGCAATAATAGCTCTCAAATAAAAACTGTTTTTTAATCTGTTTGTCCTTGTTTTAATTGTCCTATATCTTCTACCCGAAGGCAGCAGTTCAAACAGGGAGTGTTCAGGGTGTGACAAAGCCTGCAAAATGTTCTTTGACAGGGGCATTACAATATCGGCCAGTTTATGTTCAGTCCCTTCCCTAATAATTCCTAACACAGAGTTTGCCTTTTTCACTGCTGTGAGCCCATCATGAACACATGAAACTGCCTCACACTGAATCAGATATTGGGTTGACACTTTCATTGAGCTATCCACTACGACCCGAAGATCTTTTCCCTCTCAGTCTCAGCAAGTGTGGACCCATTAGCCCCTACTTGAAGCTGGGATTTTTGGTCCCAATGTGCATCACCTTACACTTACCAACATTAAACTTTAAGTTTAAAAGCTGCTCTGCCACCTTTTTGATATTAATCGCCAGCAGCCTGGTTCTTTTTTGGTTCAAGTGAAGCCTGTCTCTCTTGTACAGGTTTGGCTTGTCCCAGAAAGTTCCCCAGTGCCTATCCAATCTGAACCCTTCGTCCCAGCACAACTTTGAGACCTTGAGACTCTCACTCTCCACAATAGCAGAAGAGCTGTCAGCACAGCTGAGGGTCTCTTCCCCGAACCTCTCTCTCTGCCTGAGCTTCTCCAGGTCGGCAGCCTTAGCCTCAAGGGAACAAACCTTCTCCCTGAGAGCCAAGAGCTCCATACACTAAGCACACGCTCATGATTTCCGCGCAATGAGTAGATAATCCTACATTCTCTGAAAAACATTGGATAGCTCCCGCTCACCTGCCGGCTTTCTAACTTCATAACTGATTAGTCGTGAAAAGGTATGTTAGAGTGAAATTGGGTGCTTACCTGACCTAGGGCAGATTTCCGTAGCAGGGAGGATATAGCAGCGCATCACTCTCCTTCCTGATGTGGACCTTGTATGTCCCTTCTCAGGAAACTCAGACTAGAAGGGCTCTGTCCTGCTCCCCCTCAGCCTCTCATGGTGAAACTCCCAAGCTCAACTCCCCTGTCTGAAGCACTGTGAACAAGCCCCAGGACCAAACCCCAGAGGCATCCTCTGTGCCTTTTACAGGCTCAGCCCTCTAATGAACTATACTTTACAGCTGAGAGCTGTGGCTCCACTCCCAGGAGTCTCACTCAAGCAGAAGCCCCTCCCAGCAGAAATAATAATAATCTTTCAATTTATTGATCGCTCAATCCTTGCAGAGCTGCCGGCTCTGAGCGATTTACAGTTACTCATGAATTCACACGGGACTAACAATGATAGGGGTAAGGGAGGACAACATATATCTTTTTTAATTCACACACATTTTCGCAGTCGACGGGGAGTTTGGTCAGCTGTAAGCTTCAGACGTGTTCCGGCAGCATTCTCACTCGGCGTTGCTTGATGTCGTCATGTGCTAAGGAATGTAAAACTTCTTAGTTTCTTGCAGGGTCTACAGGCCCAATCCCCAGGCTAAGAGCCACAGGCCAAGAGCCCTGTGAGTCTCATCCTTTGGCTCACACCTCTGATGAGGAGGAGCCTTAGAGTTCAGAAGCCCACAGCCCCCACCTCCCAGCAGCAACAGCAGAGGGTGAAGCCAGCATTTACTCCAAGCAAACAGACCTTCCTCCATCAGCAACAAAGCAGACAAAAGACCCAAACAAAACACCACTCTCTAACATCATAGCTACAAGCACCCTCTCACCCTCAAACACTGTCCTCTCACAAAGGAACCTCAGTTAATTTCCCCCAGCAGTTTAGCAAAGGCAAAAACCCCCAAAACCCACTCACCTTCCCAGCAGCTCTCTCCCGTGCGCCTTCTCCCAGCCCAGCTGACTCAGTTCTGACTCAGTAATTTCTGGGCATCATCAACTCCACATTTAGGAAAAGATATATTTGCGGTCTTAGTGAGGCCCCTTTATATCCTTCATAAGACCACTTGAATGCTTTTTAGGTACACAGAGTGTGAGCTACTTGATAGTGAGGTAGGTTTTGTTTCAAAAGTGGTGCTTAGTTGGTGTACCGTGTTCACTTCAAAGTACTGAAGATAGTGATTCCTCTTTATTTTAGAGGAAATATAAACAACGTTTTAAAAATTGTTTTGTGTAGATAGGAAGATCAATGAAAAAAACGGATTACCTAAGCAGATGGCACTAAATCACATATTAATAGCTTCAGTGAGCTCTACCAAAAGTTATATGGCAGAAGAACCAATAAATTATAACAACCCCCACACATCTGGACTATATTATAATTCCATATCAATTTGATCCTGTCCTGGCTTCTGCTTTTGGAGAAAAAAAGATTTAATGCATCCATTGATGTTCTAAATAATGGAGAAATTTTCATGACCTACTTATTTGCAGCCCTTTAGATTTAGATATTCCATAACATCATAACTCATTGCTATGTAACCTTTTGTTATAAGGTAAGCTTTCCTTCAAGTATCTAGACATCTTTCACACAGTGTGAATATTGATCACCGTTAGGCATTTACATAAATCTCCATTAGGTATGTGTAGAAATTTCTTGATAGGAAAGTATTCTAGGCCTCATCTCCACTGGCAGTTTTTCATGATTTGCCTGAAATACTTCAGCATCTTGATATATGTTATCCTGCTGGCTGAATTTGTTATTTTAATGGTCTTTACATTACAAAGGATACTGTTTATCTTGGTATACCCAACCAGTTTTGAATTAGGCTAGCTAGCTATAATAGAAGGCAGTTTTGTAGATACTAGAGTTTAAATACATTTGAAATTACAGATGTGTAAAAACAGCATGAAGCTGATCTCCAGTATGTCTTTAAAATGCACATTTTGCCTCAGAGTACAGCTTTACAGAACACCACACTAGTGATATCTATCTGTGAGGACTTCAGAAACAGGACATGAGACCACAGCAAGGAGTTTGCATAGTTGGGCATCAGCATGGATTGGATTGCCCACTTCCATTTGTTTTGCCCTCTGTGTGAGTGTTGGAAGGGGCCATTGTTCCTCTACTGTAAGTTCTAATAAAGTGTATTTAATTGTTCAGGGCCCTGTGGGACCTCTTACAGTTCCGTAGGGCTTGCAAGACGGAGCTCTTCTACCAGGCTTTCGACTAGGAGCCGCCCTGATCATTACCATCAATGAGCCTGGCCCTTAGCCTAACATTTGGCCTAGACCATCGTGCGACTCAAGAAAGCCATCAGCTAGATTGTCTGCTTGCAACACTCTTAGTACGCCATCTTAACTAATGATGGACAATTAGCACCTATGATTTTATGACTCATTTGTATCTGAATTGTTTTAATATAATTTAATGTGATTTTATGTGGTTTTATTGGTATTTGTACTGACTGTGTGAGCCGCCCTGTGCCTGTTCGCGGGGAGGGCGGGGTACAAATTGAATTAATAATAAATAAATATTGTAAAACTCCCCCCCCCAGCAATTTAGGTTAAATTCCTGAAGTCTTAGAAATGACTGCTAAACTTTAAAATATATATGCTACATTCTAACACATTACAGATTTTCTAAAATGTCCCCATCTGCTTCTGGAAAATGCTGTAGCTGTCATGACAGGGCCAGTGAGGCAAGGCAGAGAGGGGGAGTTCACAGTCCAGTCCGAGAGTCAAGCCAGAGAGAGAGCAAAATAACCCGAGCAACAGTCCCAATACATAAAGCCAGGCCGTAGTCAGAGCGTCACTGAGAGTCAGAGTCCAGATAAGCAAGCATCGAAGTCAGGGTGCAGAGCCGAGGATCAAGAGCCAGGGGGTCGTCAAAATGCGGACTGGAGTCAGGAGCCGGGAAGTCAGTCAGTAGCCGGATACCAGGAACAGAGTCAGAGGTGCAGAGCTTCTGGTCCAAAGGACAAGTTTGCCAGTACGTTTAGCCAGCAGTCAGCGACTTATTCAAATAGCTCGCTAGGTTGTTAACTCATTAGTGCCTCATTAGCACTGCCTCGTGAAGTCCTTGATCCCTCTAGAACTCCGGGCTTATTGATCTCCAATCGCGCAGGCGTGCCTCTTTGTGTCTGGTTGCCAAGTCCTGGTGTCTCCGTTCCCTCAGCCGGTCGACAGGTGGCAGAGAATCGGGTGGCATGCTGCTGGGGCCAGGCACTGCCTGATTGGTTTCAGGTGCAGGCTTTTCTGGAGGCTGGTGCTCATCCTTTTCGGTACTTAGGTTTGGCAAAGACTCCCGTGCCTCCGATGATGTTAAAGGCACGGAGTCCTCAGTTTCAGAGCTCCCAGGTGCCGTGTCGGGGGCAGGCATGACAGTAGCTTGAGGAACTAATGATTTATAAAATCAACTAGAAATATTTACCCCTGAATCAGTCATTTGGCAAAACGATGGTTACGTTGGCCTACAAACATAAGTTCACAGTGTAAGTCAGTGTAACATTCCTCAGTCTAAAACTTCCAGATCCGAAATGTTATTTTCTTGGTTGGATTTGGTGAAACAACATGAGTAGTGATGATCTGTCTTTATCCGGGCATACTATATTGAAGATTGTCTCCTAAACCTATTGGCTCATGATGAATGTTACATTTTTTCTTAGCAACCAGATGTTCTTTAAAAGTTCCCAGATGTTGAACTGTTGTTTTCTTCTTCTTGCATTTCTCTTCATTGTGCTGCAATAATCCACAATTCTGTAGCTACGCAGGAAGTCAGTTGAACTGTACTGAGAAAATAAGCCAGGATTGTAGGAAGTTTGGGGTTTTTAAAAAAAACTTTGTAAGGAGTTTAAGGATGCCTTCATTCACATTGTTAAATATTGTAATTTTAAAATATCCTTATATGTACAAATACTTTTACTCATCTTTTCTTCCTGTTGCTGCTCTTTTTCTTTTGTCAGTGTGTGGAAAAGATGGTGGGGGAGTAAATAGGATACTGTGTATTTCAGTTCTCCTCCAGCATGGTCAATTTCTCTCTTGTTTGCCTGTTTTCCATTTACAAGGCGTATTTCTAATCATAACCTATTCACGTAAATCATTTATATGACCCCATTTCTGCTCAGTAGGGAAGCCAAATTGATTAACGATCAAACTTATTTGAAAATTAATTGCAAGAACAAATCCTAAAAGCAACAGCAGTCAAATCACATCTATAACAGATGGTGAGAAGAAAGTAAGCATCAAACATTATGTTGTAGAATAATTATTGCTTTTCTCTTGAAAACCTGAAGAGACAGCATCTCATCTCTTGAATGATGAAGTTCCCCAGTTGGGGGGCAGGTGCTGAAAAGTCCCTCCCATGAGTCCCTGCCAGCCTAATTCCAGAAAATTCAGGTTTCCTCAGGAAGGCCCCATTAATTGGTCTCAAGGTTTGGCCCTTAGAGGTTCATATATGATTGATAGCATAGAGGCCTCAGAGTTTTAAGGAACTACAGTATTTTTGTCTTTCCTGATGTTGTGCTACAAACATGATTCCCCTATATGTGTAAATATTATGCTGCCATGAGGTATGTGATGGCACAGTATGCCAGTGGGGCCCAGTGCGTCCTTAACAGAATTCTTATGATCTTGCACTTTCTCCCCCCAGCTTTCTGCTGCTTCTTCTAAGCCACTGGTTATGTTGGAAGATAATCTGTTTAGCATCAGGGGTCATTTCCTGCAGGAGAGCACAGGAGCAGAGCTCCAGCAGTAAAGAGCCCAGGGGGCGGGCATATGCAACAAGCCCCACCCCCTGCTTCCAGCAGCCCTGGGCCAGGAGGAGCACAAGGATCTGCACGTCCCCCCCCCCATAGCTAGCAATCCAAAACAGTTCAGAGGAGCCTGAGCTCCTGGACCTCTTTTTTTACGAAATGACCCCTGGTTAGCATTAATCATTACATTGCTCTATACCATGGATGATGCAAACGTTCTGAGGGCAATCTTCTGATATGTTCTGAATCTCCAGTCCATATTTGGGATACTGGGAACTGTTTGTGCATGCTGGAATTCTAGTATAGAAGGGCTTCAAGCAGCTGATGTGGAAGTCACGTGGAACCGAAAGCTCCAGTTGTTTCCTAACCTACTTGTGTCTGTTTTTCAATTCTAAGAAGAGATAACCCTTCTAAGGGCTTTTCTGCTTGGGTTTTTCCCAGTCAGTTCTGGCCCCATACTGCTTTGGTTTATCCCATGATTTCTGCATTTTGTGCCTTTAGTTTTTGCTGTTTTGTTTTGTTTTCCCTTGCATTGAAGCTCTGATCAAAAAGATATCCAGGTGCCTCCAACATATAGTGGTCTTTCTTATGTTAGGGCTGCAACCACGTTATACAGAAATACCCGCTAAACCAGAACTTTCTTTCTACTATAATACATAATGTCCTGTGGGCAGAAATTTGGAATGAGGGTCCTAAAACTGAATAAGGAGGAAGAAAGAAATAAAGAACTTGAGAGATTGAATTCAAACTCCCATGAATATTTTTATTACAAAAAGGGTTCGATGTGAAAGAGGCTTATTGGGTGAGCATAGACTGAATTTTGTCATGCTTCCAACTGAGTCTTGAAGATCACAATTGGTAATATGGAATGTCTTGGTAGGAGGATGCTGTTGCAGTCATTCGGCTTGTGGGTTGGCCATTGTGTGAACAAAATGCTGGACTTGACGGGTCTTTGGTCTGATCCAGCATGGTTCTTCTTATGTTCTTAACTTTTTGTCCAAGGCATCCTTTTGCTCACTCCCACGTTTTCTTAAAGAACAAAAAAAGCAGCAAAAAAAGCTCAGAGACAATCTAGTTTATTGAATCTAAGCATGGGTCTGCTAGCAGCATTCTGTACAAGTACAGCAACTGAAGTTCAAGTAGTCTATGCTGCTCATTTAATTTTAATAAAATGGAATAAAATTAAGATTTAATTCAAACATAAGAATTGTGTTTGAACTGCTTATTATTCATGACAGTCCCTTACACTGGTTGATCAAAACAATTAGAAGTGGCAAACAATTTCTTTTTATTTATCAAGTGGGTAGCACAATAGAACACTTCCGTACATTGTCCTTTAGCTCATAAGTAGATGGATTAGTGGCGTTCATTTTTTATGGAAGTCCACATAGGAGCCTAAACTATCCCGAGAGAACCAATGTCATGCCTCCCTGCCTCAGTGCTACAGTCCTACAGATCTGTTGTGCATTGCATCAGAATTGATCTGTGTTGTCTTCCCTGTTCATGGATTTGTTTGCTTATGCAATCCCAGTGTCATTCTACTTCATGTCAAAATATTGTTCTACTGGTTTAAAATCTTTTAATATTTTTATCTCATTTAAAAATGCTGCCACTTTTCAAGATCTCAGTCTCTTCCTCTGATCCCCCCACTTAAAAGTAGATAATGAAAAACAGACACAAGTCTGGGCTTAATCATGTATTTCCATAGACAGAAAACTATGTGGTTTCACACACATTAAAATGCTACCTTGAGCACTAATGAAAAAAAGAAAAAGAAAATAGATCTGATGGTTTTAAGCAAACATTTGACCCATTGTCTTTTTAAAAGCTTTGTGATAAACTGTTTTTAATTCACAATCTCTTTCTTAATATCTTTATTAAAAAAAAAAAAAAAACCTGAATCCATCCCTGTTTGAAATAAAAATGTGGCCAAAAATTCTTTGAGGAAGAATCCGAATGATTTGAAGTGTGTTGAATGATAAACATTTAGTGACAACTTCGGAGTCATTTCCAACTGAGCTCAGCTAAACCCAAACTGGCAAACGTTAACTGGCGGAGTAATGGCACCAGTGGTCTATTGATCAAATATAATACTTCTGGGTGCTATTATGTAAGCATTCTTATGAACAGTTCAGTGGGAAGTTTGCATCTAATAAAGTATACTTAGGATTGCATTCATAGCTTTACACAATAAGCTTTAATCTAAGGTGAATTTATTATTATTTGAATTTTTTTTAGATAACTCTTTAACTTGGTGGCCAAATCGCTTCACCTACGTTACCTCGCAAATCCTTAACCATATAAAGTGGGCCAGTATTTTTGATAGTGCAGGTAGTAGTCTAATGAGTGAACTGAGATTTGAATAGGCTTATGGTTTACATTCTTAATATGTATGGAATACCAGCTGTAGTAAGGCTACTTAGAAGCTGTGGATGCTGTAGTTGTGGATTTCTGGAAAATTGCAGCTATATAATATCCCAAATAATTAGAATGTTGCTACAGAAATATATGAGCAATTTGGTTTAAGAGAAACACTCTAATTGAGAGTACTATTGCCTGCAGGTAACAACTGTTGTGGTGTTTTTGTCTTGGATGACCTTCCCAGTAGGAATGAATGAGATTGGTATTATATCACCAGTGCTATACGCATGGTCGTGTTCTTTCTCACTGTCTTGCATGCACCAACACCCTTGTAGGCAGGGTTGCCAGTCCCTCAGTGGGAGCCATTGTGAAGACCTTGGGTTCTGTTATTAGAGAGTCAACATGGAATGTTTCCTTCATGAGTTGATAAGTAGTAATTGATAAGAATTGGGATTGCTACACGCTCAGATAAAGCAAATATTGTGAAACGAATTGTTTTCAGTGTGCAGTATTCATTGCATGTGAGCGATTATAGAAGAAAATTTTCTACAGAATTACTGCAGTAAATGTTTTTGCAACTTATCTTTATTGACTCTTGTCACGGATGTTGTTTTTGGTATTCCAGTCCCTCAGTGGGAGCAGAGAACCCCTCAGATTCTGTTTCCGCCACCAGGCTGAGTGGCGCTGGGAGAAAAATTAAAAATGGCTGCCAGACCTATGACATGGTGTCACTTCTAGGTTTTCTCCAGAAGTGATGTCACTCCTCCCTAGGAACCACTGTAATTCCTAGAAAGGCATGATGTCATGTTGTCACTGTTGCCACCCCCACCCCCAGCCTCTCACTGGTTGGCAGGGTGGACCTGGCACCCCTACCCATAGGCCAGGAACTTAAGGTCTCGTGCTTGCTGGAATTGTATCTGCCCCAATGATCTGTCCTTTCAGAGTCCATTGATGTGCTTACTTTCAGAAGCTTTCCTTTTGGGAGATTTTGATTTTGACTTCAGTATGTGCATACATCTTTCATGTGGGACTGAGCTTCCTGTTTCTTTGGAATAGTGGTTAAGAGCAGTGGACTCTAATCTGGAGAACCAGGTTTGATTCCCCACTCCTTCACATGAAGCCAGCTGGGTAACCTTGGATCAGTCACTGTTCTCTCAGCTCTCAGCCCCACCTACTGCACAGTGTGTCTGCTGTGGTGAGAGGAAGCTTTGAGACTTCTTTAGGTAGAGAAATTACAATGAACTAGTCGTGCCAATGCCCCCTTTATGGTAAAAGTAAAGGCTGTCTGTGAAATGTTGACATGCAATTTAGCTCCGTTCATCTGTAATGTAAATAGCACTCTGTTTTCATTTTGATACTAATGGAAGGGAACTACATTTAAAAGAACTGATATACACTTTTTTCATTTGTGTGATCCACTTGTGTATTTTTTAAATGCAAATGCTTTTGTGTACATTGGACTATACACATTATTTGTGCACATGTAATACATATTTCTTTTCTTTCATAGGTTCAGTTTCAGTTTATTCAGTTTATTCGGTATATCACCAGCCCAATTACAAACAATACAAAAGGGTACCAATAATATATATATAAAATATTTAAATATAAAACTGCATTTGATCTGCATATGTTAATTACAAAATTACTAAAACTCTAAATATCTACAATAATCTATCAACTGTTATTCAACTGTTGAATAAATATTATAGACGTTATACAATTCACTCCCTATCTCCTAAGTCTTCTGGAGACATTATTTGTGCACATGTAATACATATTTCTTTTCTTTCATATTTGTCCTTTCCTTATTTGGAGTGAACATTATGTGTTTGCTTTGTGTTTATAGTTATATCAAAGGAAGCTGAGGTGACCCAAAATAATCTGGCTAATTATAGGCTGTATTAAAGGGCTAATTTAATAAGTACGTTTGGGTGGACTGGGTCCTGGTTGAACTAGAGAGAGAGAGAAATTAACCCGAAATTAAATAGGCAGGAAGAGTTCTTCCCAGTTACTCATGGTAGGAAAGGCATCATTTTTTGCTTGCTAGGGCTGCATAAGGTAGCTGGGATTGTGCGTGTGCCTGGTATTGTACTTCTGGAACCCGGGGATGGGTGTCAAAGTCCAACATGCCTGCTCCTTCCTGTTTTTCTTACTCATTTTTCCTTGCTGCCGCCACTGACTCTTGTCCACCCTGTTTATTCTCATGCGTATGAATACAAGACTCATCAAATAAGTACAGGTAGTGAATCACAGCGGTAGCAGATCTAGGGCAGTGTGGGGAAATTAAACAAGGATGCAAAGGCAAAATTGATAGTAAGGCAGCAGTGCGGGGTGGTGGTTCTGTTTGAGGAAATTTAGAGAGGAATTTGAGAGGAAATTTAGCAATTTGAGAGGAAATTTAGCAATTTATGTCCCAGAACCAAATTTCTCAGAAATCAAGCTGCTGTAGAGCCCTACTACTTATACTTGCTGTTGCTAAATCACGAACTTTTATAGTTAGCTAAACGTCTGACAATGAACTAGTTGTGCCAGTGCCCACTTTATGGTAAAAGTAAAGGCTCTCTGTGAAATGTTAACATGCTATTTAGCTACGTTAACCTGTAATGTAAATAGCAGTGTGCTACTAATTTTGGCTAGTTAGGATAACACCAATTAATATTACCCTTTTTTCCTTTTCGTTTCAAAAAGCCAAATTAAGTCCCAGGCTGTGGTCTGAAGGCCTATAATAGAGGAATTTTGCTGATAAGGAGGTCTGTGTCAGGGAAGTCCCTGGCAGTCCCACATAGGGGGGGTCCCACATCCCACATGGGGGGTGGAGAGAGGCCCTAGGGTAGGGAACATCTGAACACCTGGACTCTTCAACATCTTAAATATTAAATATTGAACCCACTATACGACCACTGGGAATGTTTGGATGCGGACCGTCATCTTTTGGGGCTTTTGAACTGAAGATATCGAGCACTATTTGTACTGTTTTTTAAACTGTATAATATGTTTTTTAAATTACATGAATTGTATGTTTTTACTGTTGCAAGATTTTTTTGCCTGTAAGCCGCCCTGAGCCCTACGGGGGAGGGCGGGATATAAATCTGACTAATAAATAAATAAATAAATAGGAAAAGTGTCACCACAGTAGAAAGCTAATGGCTGGCTGCAAAAAAAAAAAAATCTCTGTTGTAAGTTTTAAAATATTATTTATAATTTCTTGCCTTCTCATATCTTTCTGTTAACAGGGCTTTTGTATATTTTATATTAATAAGTAGCTCAAAACAGGAAGCATAACTCAGAAGCAATTATTCGTTAACAATACTTCTGCTTCAGCCCCACTTCCTTTCCCCCCCCCCCATTGATATAGTAATATAGTGACCAATTTGTTAAATTTCTTGTCAGTCTTTTAATGGATTCCAGTTCCAAACTTTTACTTGCAGCTGTTCAGGACAGGGACCACACATGGTGTGAAGCTAGTGTGTGTTGACTTGCCACTATAGATTATATATCTGTGCTGTTTGATAAGGAAAGGCCTGGTCCTAAACAACACTTGTGTACTGCACATGCATTCGTCCCTCTTAGCAAGGAAGCATATGATTCAAAGCCAGTATGACAAATTATACATTTTATATGTTAGGGATGTCAAACCGGGATGTCCCTGGCCCGTCCGGGGCTCTTATCCGGCCTACAAGCAACTGGTGCGAGGGAGGGAACAGGAGGCTGCTGTGGGGCAAGTGAGCGCAGTCACTCTGATTGTGGCTTCAGCATGGCAGAACCAACCTTGTCTGCAGCAGTCAAGCAGAACCTCTTCCCTCCAGTGGAAGCCTCAGTGGTAAATTTGGAGCCACTGCAGTCGCATTCATGCTGGCTCAGGCTTCCAAGGCGAGGTCGCATGCCTCTCTGCTTGGCCTACAGCTCCAGGGATGCATTCATGCTGGCTCAGGCTTCCAAGGCGAGGTCGCATGCCTCTCTGCTTGGCCTACAGCTCCAGGGATGCTGGCTCAGATGGCTGCGGGGATTGGCATTTACACAACACTCAGCCACTTCACATTTTTACCCTGGGGCTTGGGCTCACAGCATTGGTAGCAGGAACAGGCGGGCAAGGGGTTTGCCCCCCTTTCAGGGAAGCATGGTAGCTTCTGCCCAGTGCTACATTGCTGTCTCTCCTATGCAGTCCACCTATGCAGGTTTTCATTTGCACACCCCAGCCTATAGGCCTTATAGTGAGGACACACCAACTTGGAGCTTACCAGCTGCTGTCCTCTATAAAGTTTATATCTCCAGTACCTGGCATTACATTTTATGGCACACATGGCCCAGCCCGACAAAGTCACATTTATGTCAGATCTAGCCCTCATAGCAAATGAGTTCAACACCTCTGTGTTAGAGGCTTATTGTTTGATTGAAGTGGGAGGTGCATCATATTGAAAAGCACTTTGGATAAGTCATGTGTAAGATTGTCAAAAGGAAGTTGTGAAAAGTAATAGAAAGGTCAGCAGACATGGCATCAGCCTAATTCAAGCCTCTCCTTGATTGTTTTCCATCATCTGTACAGATTTTCAGGGTGTGAATAGGTTTTGAATAGGTAACATCGAGACTAGACTACTGTAATACGTTGTGCAAAAATAAAAATATGTCCAGAAAGCAGAATAATAAAATAAACTAAAAATGTTTCCAAAAAGCAGAAGAACCAGGCTTTTTAACAGGGAGAACAGGCACTTTTTGACACTTTAGAAAACGCTTGTGTTTTTTGTTCTTTTGAAAAGATGCAGTTAATTCTACTAATGTTAATGAACTCTGGTTGCACTCCATTCTGTAGGAAGAAAAAAAATCTATTCTTGACATTCTAAGTTTTACATAATCATACCTGAGGTGTTATTTATTATTTATCGTATGGCAGAGTTACACACAGGAAGCATATAATAATATAAAATACATACCAAGTTGATACAATTGCCGATTGGCCAATCCTCCTAAATATTAATATCTAAATTTTCAATCCACTCAGTTGCAGCTGGGGAGAATTCAAAGAGCCTTGTCACATCACCCTGGAAAGCACCATGTTCACATTCCTGTGACAGATGGGAAATAGTTTGGCGGGAAGCTTCCAGTTTTGGCGAATCACTGACGTGTGCATTTCATTGGGCTCTGATGAACGCGACCCATGATCGTAGCAGACGGGAGGGGTACTGGACGTCTCCGGTCCCCACTAAAGCCCTCGGAGGGAGCTTGTAGCCTGGGGCACAATAGGTGCCGCTCCCAAGGCCACAGCCGAGGGATTGAGGCTCCTCTTTGCCCACTGCGAGACCAGCAATGGTGACTGAGACACACATCGGGACAAGTGAACAGGAGATCTAGCATTTTAAAATCTTCCCTACCTTATTGAAGCAAGCAGTTGGTGAAGCGTGAGTCCATGTGCTTTTAAATCAGACAAAAATCTAAGCGGACAGCTTCCCCCAAATCCTCAACTTAAAAGCGGAGGAAGTTGAGCTGAGCTCATCCCGGGAGAAAAAAGAAGAAGCAGCTTTAAGAGGCAGAGGGGGGAAAGCTGACTGGAAAGCATTATATAGCACAAATAGAGTGCAGACTGGTCAAAGAGCGAGATTTAACAAACTGAGACTTTTTTGAACTTTCTCCTAATGTAAACAATGTCACATTGGGCTGAAAAAATGGCGCCGAAAGTGAGACCTTCTCCTTCAGGAATTTTTAGCTCAGCAGCATCGGCTTCCAAACCAAAAGCAACCATAGAATTTCCAAACATGCTAACTGCTGCATTGCACACTCTACTGGACCAGATGATCCATCTTAATAACAATTTTGAGACTCTCCAAAAACAGCTAAAAGAAATCAATATAAAAACAGAGAACACAGCAAAGTCTTTGAGAAAAGTTGATGCTAAGACAAAAGTGTTGAATCAGAGACTGGAGGCAGTGGGAAAAGAGAAAGCCTCTGATAAACAACATCTGTTACAACTACAAATGGAAAAACCATCATATATCCTGAGATTTCAAGGTATCCCAGAACAAAAAAGGGGAAAACCCTTCTTCTTTTTTTTATAAATTTATTTTCCAAGTTTTCACCTTTACATTCCATATATATAGTATAAGATAATTCATCAAACATTTATACATCTCCATAGATTGTTGGTTTCAAATTATAATAATTTCACTAGCGCTTTGTCCACACATTATACTCTTCTTTTATATTTTAGCCAGTCATATATATACTTCCATCTTTTCCAAAATACATTCTCTGATTTGTTTTTCAATTCTAAGCTCAGTTTATCCAATTCTGCAATGTCTAAAATCTTATGTTTGAGTTCTTTTATCGATGGTATATGTTTTGATTTCCACCGTCTTGCTATCAATATTCTTGCTGCTGTTAATATATATATTATTATTACCTTGTGATTTTTTATATTGTCCGGGATCATGTTTAATAAATATATTTCAGGTTTCATAGGTAGATTTATTTTAAATACTTCTCGTATGATTTTGTGTATTTTTTTCCAATATTGTTGAATTTTCCCACATCTCCACCAAATATGGAGATATGTCCCTACGTTTTCCCCACATCTCCAACATAAGTTTGAAGATTGTGGGAAACATTTGGCAATTTTATCAGGGGTCCAATGCCACCTGTAAAACATTTTATAGATATTTTCTTTGTAGGGGATTGCTTTCATATATTTTATTGACTTCCACAACTTGTTCCATTGAGCTATATTTACGGGGGTTCCTATCTCTTTGTCCCAGGTCATCATTGACTTTTTAATAGTATCTTTTTCTAATGCTTCCTCCAATAGTTTAGAATACAGTTT
>NW_015173689.1:922998-923157 GCF_001447785.1 Gekko japonicus | reverse complement strand
AATGCTTTAAAAGTTTGAAGCCCCAATAATTCTTTTCCCTTAGTCCCTTAGCCCCTTCTCTTAACAGACACTTCAGTTTATTAGTGCTTTGTGTCTTTTCTCAAGCCTCCATCCGATCTCACGCTCTTTGCCGCTCTTGCCACGTCGTGCTGCGACCGT
>NW_015173689.1:885572-922613 GCF_001447785.1 Gekko japonicus | reverse complement strand
GGGGGAGGGTGCAAGGAGACGTTCACCAGACACCACCAAGCTTTTTTTTTTTTCTTCCAAGTCCACCAGGTTTTTTCCAAACCGTCCGGTAGGTTTATTTTTACTTTGCTTTCTCCCTTCCCACCTTAAATCTTCTCCCCGTCCACGACACGCCCCTCTTTCTCCTCCGGAGCGATGACACAGCAATCCAAAGAGATAGAGAACAGAGAACGTCGTCAATTAGAGGCTTTTTCCAAACCGTCCGGTTAGTTTTATTTTTACTTTGCCTTCTCCCTTCCCGCCTTAAATCATTCCCTGCCTGTTATTTTGAGCTGTTAAGTTACACGGCCAGAATTTATTCCCTTTAGGCTCCCAAAGAGGGGGGGAAGGGTGAAGGGAAAATTCCACAAGACACCACCTTATCAGTGCAGCTACACAAATTTCATTTATATACTAAGATTGCAAGTTTTATACTTATCTCGTTTGGCTGGCTTCCACTATATCTCCGCTTTTGCTAGTAGTCATTAATCCCCGCCACGGCTGCTCTGCTCAACTAGAATCCGGCAATGCTGTCGGTCGTCCTAAGGTTCCTCCGCTTCAAGGCAGCTCCAGGTCCCGAGGGGTGTTTGCTTCACACCCCTCAACTGCAGCTAAAGCCTCTTGCTCTCCCCCCACAAAAGCGTAGGGGAGACTCAGGGACTCTAGGTCCCTAATGTGAGGGTAGAAAACCCAGGGAAGGTAAACTGTGACGGAGCAACTCCACACACGTCTACCCTCGTCGAGCTCCGGCGGCCATTTTCTCCTCAAGGAGATTTTAAGTGACGCCCTGGCACAGGTAGTAGACCTTAAAGCGAAATTTATACAAAGCGAGATGGATGTGGTGTATCGGACTTATCCAGACTACATCAAGAAAAATAGACTACCTAGCGAAATATTTGTGAAATTCTCCAAGAGAAAAGCAACCAACGGGATTACTCTAAAAATCAAAGGCGAAGAAATTAGAGTTTTAAAAGACATTCCATTTGAGATAAGAAAGAAGAGACAACAATATAAAAAATTGACAACTTTTTAACAGAAAAATTCCATTCCCTACAGATAGATTTTACCAGAGAGTAAATCTTCAACTTCAAAGAGAAAAAAGAAAAAATAGACTCTGTTGCTAAAGCTAAAGCATTTTTGGAACAGCATAAAAAAAACAGAAAGAAAAAGGAAAAGTGGAGGACAACAACGCAGAAGAAGAGGACAGCGGAAGTAGATCAGGAAGCAGTAGCAGTACATCGGGCAGATCCCCAGGAGAAAACTCTGAATCTGATATGGGACTAGCCGCCCCCAAAACTCTTAAAGTCAGATGGGACTATGATAAAGATAAACCTAAGGGGCGAAAGGGGAAAAAGAAGTAAAAATGAATCAATTCTGAAAGTTTAATATTATCAAGTTTAATGTACCAGAGTGCACTTATTTGGCTAACATTGTTTGTACTGAAATATATTTGAAACAGTTAATCTCATTCTTCATCTTCTAGAATGTTAAAGCTAAGGGAAATTTTGAAATAAACAATTTGTATCATACCAGATCCCTGTTTAGCTGTATGTTTTAGTTAGTGTTTCCATGTTCCCTGCCCTATGTAGTATGTAGTCAAAATGCAATTTAAAAAGTTATTAAAAAAGAAAGAAAATAGTGTGGCGGGCTGAACCACAATCGCATTCAGGTCCTGGTATTTTGCCCCATTTAAACAACAGGTCTGCACAACTGCCGAAGCCTGTTAGTATTCTATCAGCCATCTTCCATACTTTACATAGCAAGTCAAATCCTGTGGACCTCTTGTTGGTATTTATCAGGTTATTATGGATATCGGGTGGAACTGATCGCATCCATGTTAGCAACCATTCGTTGTCTAGATCGAAATTTTGTGATTGCAGGATCTATGCAGACTTTACTGCTGGGAGTCAGGATCTTAGTCTAGATAGGCCCGTGTCAGTTATGTCTTTGTGGATGGCCAACTTTCTGTTTTCAGTGATCTTTCAATATACATGAAGAAGAGCATCTTGTTTTCAGAGATACGAGGGAGCGATGTGGCACAATGTGAGTAGTCAGTAGGTCAGCGTGGGCTTAGTACATCTGCTGATGGTTCTCATTGTAGTATTGAGTTGGACATCAAGTTTGTGGACATCGGCCCACTTCTCTCTTTTCATTCCCTTGTACTTCCTGGAGGTCAAGAGACACTATAAACAGGGGTCGTTTCATAGAAAAAGAGCTAGGGGAACTCATTAGCATAACTCATTAGCATATGCCACACACCCTGCCATTACTGGAAGTGTGTCATAAGACCACACCCACCACTCAGTTAGTCTTAGTCTTAAAGGTTAGTCTTAAAGGTGCTATTTGTTAGTCTTAAAGGTGCTATTTGAACTCTTGGACTATTTTGCAGCAACAGACTGACACAGCTACCTCGGGGAAGCTCCTGGATGGGGCTGGGAGTCCTTGCGGAGGCCACGTGGAGTGGCCTCGGCCAGGCAGAGGGGGAGGACGCCAACTTACCCTCCTGCTTCTTCCTCCTTCTGCAACAGAATGAGACTGGAAGCAGGGGGCTGCCGGAAGAAGCGGGTGGGGCTTCGTTGTGTGCCCTGCCCCCCAGCACCTCACCTGGAGGAACTGCGTTCCCCCCCGAAATGACCTCTGACTATAAATAACAGGTTTCTCCAGAGTAGAACAAGCGTGACATGAAAGTCTGCCAGAGGGAAGGGGGAATCAACAATTTACTTCCACCTCTCTTGCTCAAATGAGTATGATGATTGTCAAGCCTTAGTGAATCCTGATGTCCATTTTGACATAGCTCAGTTTCCAATTAATGTGATTGTTTGACAATGTCCCCTCATGGTGTGGCTTTCACATGTATTATTCCTATGTCTTATACTTTGTTCTGTTAGTCAGAGAGAGTTTGTCGGAAAGCCAGAGAGCCAGTTTGGTGTGGTTAAGAGTGCGAACTCTAATCTGGGAGACCCAGGTTTGATTTCCCACTCCTCCACATTGGGTCAGTCATAAGTTCTTTCAGAGCTGTTCTCTCGAGCAGTCCTTGAAAGAGCTCTCTCAGCCCCACCTACCTCACAGGGTGTCTGTCATAGGGAGGGGAAGGGAAAGGGACTGTAAGCCACTCTAAGACTCCTTCGGGCAGCAAAGGGCAGGGTATAAATCCAATCTCCTCCTCCTCCTTCGTTTGAAGCAATCAGAAGACCTGATATAAATTATTTCCTTGGAATTACTGGGCTGGATAGAGTAGGATCCCCTTCTTTGATAACCATCTTGTCTGGAGAGGAGGCCTCTGTGTGAGTGTGTGTGAGTGATTATGATATAAGCTGTCAGGTTCCTGACTTCACCAGCATTTTCAGGGCTCAGTAAGTCAGATGACTATAGCAGATATGGAAAAGGCTGCTGTACTGCTTTTTGAACTGAACAGCTGGGGCATATTCAAAAACTGTACATCACAGTGGTGAAGGGATTATGCTACAACCGAAGCCACAGCAATACAAGGTTAAGAAGCTGTAAGGTTGCAAGTTCCACATGCAAGTAAGGTAAGGGCCATGGGTAAAACAGTACAGTTGTAGGGTATGTTATACAGGTGCTTTTTAAATCCAAACTCGGGTGATGTATTGTTGGCTTAATGTCACTTTTATATTCTTGCATCTGTTGTGTGCCTAACTTGCCATTAAGTTTCCACATTAATAAACACAGTGTTTCCACTTGGACATACCGTAGTTCTGTGTCTCAGCCAGGTGACAGAATTCTCAACAACCATGAAGAGAATATGCTTTTAGTCCCAGGGTTCTTTTTGTAGCAGGAACTCCTTTGCATATTAGGCGACACACCCCTAATGTAGCCAATCCTCCAAGAGCTTACAGTAGCCCCTGTAAGAAGAGCTGTGTAAGCTCTTGGAGGATTGGCTACATTAGGGGTGTGTCGCCTTATATGCAAATGAGTTCCTGCTCTTGTCATCTGTTACATTCGTGAGCCAGAGTTAGCAAAGTTTTCTACTATATTGTATTCTTATGCACCTACTCTTCACAATCGTGATGTATTTAGAATACTGACCCTCCAAGCAATTTTATTCTAAAACAACATCAACTGCATTGCTGTTACTACAATTGTTGTTGTTACTGTTATTATTTTTCAAAGCTACGTGGCTCTTGAGAGAAGAAAATATATTGCTGTCTTGCAACTGTGGTTATGATTGGAAACAGTGGGCCTCATGGGTTGTGCTCCAAAAAGAGCTTGTAACAGCATATGTTTACTAAGAAGAGTATGTTGGTCTTTAAACAGGTGCCTGTAGGCAAATTCGGGATAAAAGTGTTGCTTGATCCTTGGAAACACATTTATATGCGTACTGTATATTTGTAATGAGCTCTATCTTTTTCTGTTTGCATCAATTGCATTCAATATTGCCTTTGACACAGAGGGAGTGCTTGGGTAACTGAAGCAAATTAGATTTGAAAAAGGAATTCAGTAACTTTTTAAAAAGACATGTAAAGTTAACATGCACAATTGTAAGCAAGGTGCTTGAGAGCCATTGTCCTGAGAAGGAGGGGGGGGAAACTGATTCCCCAGGTTTTGGACCCATGTTGAAGTACTTTAGGAATCTCAGCTATTTCCATTTATTAACTTTCTGTCTGGTTGTTAGATGTACTACTATACTGTTTGAGCTTAGCATTGAAGAAAAGGCGTGACTGGTAAATGCTAAATGGATAAAATCTGTTTTCGTCAGTATTGGTATTTTTCTTATCTTCACTAATTCATAATTTATGATAAGGAACTGGAATTGCTGCGGAGGGAAAAAGAGGAAGAAAACCTCTTGGTATGATGCCTAGTTTGAATCACTATAAAGACAAGTTATGTTCACTTGCCTCTTACATTTGGAGTCAGATCATTGGATCTTATAGAATGTTCCCGTGGATGGAAGGATTTCTTTCCACACATTGCAGTTTTCTCACTTTCCCCCTGCTGCTGCTCAAAATGCCCCCTGAAATGCTGTTTGGGGTAGTGTTTAATACTATTCCTCCTCCCCACCAGGGACATTCAGCTCTGTGAGCTCTAGCATATAGTGCCAGGAGCTTGGATTAAATATCCAGTCTTGATAGCATATTTGTGGTCCCTGCTATCTGCTTTTAGAGTCAAGCCTGCTTCCCCAACTTTGTGGTTGGTGAACTTCCCAGACTCTTACTCTTTGGGTGAAATTACTGAGCTTTCCTCTCCTTTGCACCCTGGAATTTCATCCCCAGACTTCCTTTTCATCAACTACCTCCGGACTAGATTCTTGTCCATCATTTCTGTTCAGTATCAACCTGGTATGTTTGGTGTAGTGGTTAAGTGCATAGACTCTAATCTGGGAGAACCGGGTTTGATTCCCCACTCCTCCATTTGCAGCAGCTGGATGACCTTGGGCAAGCCATACTTCTGTCAGATCTGTTCTTGAAATAGCAGTTCTCAAAAGAGCTCTCTCAGCCCCACCTACCTTACAGGGTATCTGTTGTGGGGTGGGGAAGGGAAAGGAGTTTGTAAGCCGCTCTGAGACGCTGAGTGAAGGGCTAATCTCCTCCTCTTTAGTCCCCCAAAGCACCCCCAGTTTACCTTACTGTTAGCCTATTGGGGAAAACCCTGGAAAAGGGAGACTTTAAAAAAATGAGGGAGAAATAGCTCTTAAGAAAAATCTTTATTCTCCTTACAGAATGGGAAACTGGAATGGCAAGAATAACAAAGCAAGATAGTAAGACAGTTGCATACAGTAAACAAATGCAAAACCTTTGTATGCCTACCATTCCATTTTCCCATTCTTTATCCTATTTTATTTATTTATTTGTTAGATTTTTACCCCACCCTCCCAGCAAGGCAGGCTCAGGGGAATAAAGATTTGTTAGGGGAATAAAGATTTTTCTTATTTAAGAGCTACTTCCCCCCTCATTCTTTTGAAGTGCTGCCCCAAACTGGGACCTTGGTATACATAGGCAGAAGACCCCAATATGAATGGCCCTGGTCTTGCATGGGTAGAGGAGGCTTTGCATGTCACATCCCCTTGTACAAATACCAGTTTGGGTGAGAGCGGGTTCCCCTGTCTTTCCATCTGTGGAAACTCTCTGTTGGGTTCAAACCAGAAACTGGATACCAAATCTCTAGTTAATTCTAAAAACTTCACTGTCTAAAAATTGTTTTCATGTTTCAGTTTTTGTTCACTGCAATCATCCCTCAAATATTAACTATAGTGCTAATATAGAAAAAGGTTTCATATCCACTATTCACATTTGCTTCTGTTTATCCAGTTTGCACTCCCCCTCGTACACGCTTTCTGCATTTAATATTAAAATACTTCTGTTCTTTGTAAACTGCACAAAGTTGCCAAGTGATATGTTACAGATGAAAAAGCAAAGAATATTCTTTGCTATTAACCAGATATTGGAGTCAAACTGATGACTCCAAATGCTAAGTATACTTCTCATATTCATCAGCCTTAATTAGATTCGTTGTCATGTGATATTTTATCTGCTCCACATTGTAATTTTGCAAACCAGAATATGTACTCTAATTAGTAAATTTTATCAATTGAAAGGGAAACAGCCTAAGAAATACAGGTTTCCCATTTGGCACTGTATGGTGCTTTCAGTGGATTACCAGTGCAGAGAAAGAAATGAGGTAGGCAAGAAGTAAACTATTCCTAATAACAGCTAACCTCTTTTATTTTCCAGAATACTTGTATTCAACGTAAAAGGTAATGGGAGGGGTTGGCACTGTATCATTGCACAGGTGTCAGTTTGGGTGAGGTACACTTTTGTATTTATTTTATTTGTTTATTTATAGCCTGCTTTTCTCACTGAGACTCAGAGTGCATTACAGAATTTTAAAAAGCAATCATAGAGGATAAAAACCAGGGAGTAATGCTGTAGGACTGGTGGTGGAAAGTGCCATGAAGTTGCAACTGACTCATGGCGACCCCTTAAGGTTTCCAAGTCAAGAGACAAACAGAGGCGATTTGCCATTGCGTGCTTGTGGATAGCAACCCTGGACTTCTTTGGTAGTCTCCCGTCCAAGTACTAGCCAGGGCTGATGCTGCTTAGTTTCCAAGATCTGGTAAGATCAGGCTAGTCTGGGACATCCAAGCTGTAGGACTAGAGTTGTAGAATTAGAAGGCAATGCAAACAATGCAAATTGCAGAATAAAGGAAAAGAAAGACAAACCAGTGCAATTATACATAAAACATACAAAGCAATAGGACTAGGATTACAAAATTAGGAAACAATGCAAACAACAAACTGCCAAAGTCAGAGTATGCGCTTAACAATGCAGAGAGATGAAAGGCAGTGCAAGCAAGATGACACATAGCATAACGGTAGCAATATACTACACTCATGTCATTATATCATATTTTGAACCGGGCCCTAGTGTGGATCGATAGAGAAGGAGCCATGGCAGCTGTAGCCAGCCTGGCAGAGGTGGTGGCACTGCAGGCAGGAGGGGTGGCTTGGAAACCAGGTAAGCCAGTAAGTGAGCAGGTGGGCAAGGCAGTGGGGAGGGTGAGAGAGGAGACACAGCCAAGTGAGCCTAGGAGGAAGAGGCAGTGACAGGGGAGAGAAAAACCAACAGGACAAGAGGGGGGACCAAAAAGGGAAAGTACCTGCTGGTGGGTCAGGACCATTGAGAAAAGTTTGGGGGGGTGAAAAAGGGAGGGAGGAGAGGGCCACTGGAGGGCCAGGAGAAGCAAGATAAAAGGATGGGGTTCTCCTCCCCTGCAAGTCTTGTGAGTCCCCTGCTTGATCCTTTAGAAACACATCTTCCTGGGCTGTTCCATACTGTTACAGTTCTAGTTTCTTTAAAGAAATACACTCCTGAACATTTGTGTTTTGCACATTCTGTGAACTGATAGAGGTGTGGAAGCCCTCCTGACCATATAAAGATTTTGAATACAGTTTTTGAGACCTGTCAGTATCCTTGACTGAATGCTGCAGGGATTATTTACAAAGTGTTTTGTCAGTAGAATCAATATCATTGCAACCCCCTTTACATGAATGCACCCATAAGACTTCTGTGTGAATCTAATTATATCCTCTAAGCTAACTTGCAGGCGGTACACAGATTAAACAGGAGGGGGCATGCTGTGTTTAGAGAACTGCAGGGATTTTGTTGTCTTTTGCTGGGTTGCAGCTTCTTTTTGCTAATATGCAAAACAAAGTTTAGTATCACTATGCTATTTGCCACCATCATTCAAGTTATGAAAACTATACATATTTGCTTTTTCCACTCTCTGTTGTTTCTAAACTGACTGCTGCTTAATGAAGCATCAGGCTTCTATGCACCTGCTCCCCTCCAAAGTGATCTCTTGGAATAGTCCATTGACAAGGTAGTCACCAAGCCAGCAACGGTGATTAGCGCAGATGTTTGAGAGAGCCCTGCTAAATCCTTAGTCAGAGTATTTCATATTTGTCAGCGTGTTCAGGGAAATGTCTCTAATGCTGTATCTGTTTTTATTTAAGCAACTTTAGATTGGCAGATCTTGGTATTGATGGAAGGTATGTATCTGTACTTGAGATACTGATGGCAGTTTTTATTGTGGGAAATATTAAGTTACAGAAATAACTTTAAATGTTTTCCATAGAGTCTAAACTGTTATAAATGCTGCAGTAGTTTTTGAGAGTCATATATTCCTAAATCTATTTTTTAATGCCTTTTGTTTAATGTCTGCCGCAACACCAGATATTTCCTTTCCAAACAAATCAACAGCAGGAGCAAAGACTTTCTTACTTGCATGCAAAAAATGTTTCTCATCTTACTGACTTGTGGGCTGTTATGATTCCTGTAGCAAAGGCAATGAGCACTTGATGTGTTTGAAGCACGTTGAGTTCAGAAGAAACTCCCCATAGTTAGCTTTCTAGGATGTCTGTTGCTGTTCTCTTGGTGTGGTATGTTAGGCATAATGTTCAGCTGCTTCATTGGGGGGGGGGGGAGAATGATCAAGTTATGAAATCAGAATGCCGAAGTCCCCAAAGCAAGGCCAATCTCCTTGCTATCTTGATAGAAGGTCATTCAAGTAAGGAGTGTTTTTGTGTGATGAACTATTCATTGACGTGAGTCTAGTAGAATCCAAGCATTATACAATGACTCATAGGGATTAAAACAAAACAATAAGATGGGGAGCTAGCGGGAGATTGCTGCTAATTGCTGCATTACTGGAGTAATTTAAACCAGGCATTAAAGTGTTGTTTTTTAAAATCTCTCTCCTTTAATTTTATATGTAAATATCTACAGCTGTGAGAAATCACTATCATATAGAACGGCCAAGAGCAAGTTATGATTGTAACGATAAAAATATAAATAATTATTATAATTGGTATTTAACTTGTTTAGGTTGGGGTCAAAGGCTAGGTATTAGTAATGTTGGTCTCTAACTGCTATTACTTCCATTTCCTTTTATGTTAGAACACAGTATATCCCATGCTTTAGTGTAAAGAAGAATGTGATTTCACACACTTGTTTCACTATATCCAGCCATAGAATATCTATACTGGAAAGTCATGAGTAGACAAGCCTCCTGATACAAAAAAAAACTGAGAGGTATAGACACATGTGCAGTCGTCACACTTGACAACATACTGTGATGCTTCATGGTTTTGTGTTATTACAGAAGTGCCCTGGCATTGTTGTGGATCAGGAATGTGTACTGATAGCTGCTGTTAATACACTCTCTCTATAAACCCAAGCATGTCATCAGTATTCTTTATCAGTGAGGCTAAACAGATCTCTTCTTCTAATGAGACCAGCGAACAAGTTGTGAGAAATGCTTTTTCCTTGGATATTACTGGTTCATATACTTACAGGAAACTCTTAGAAGTTTCCTTTCAAATGGCTGGTTTGTATGAACACAAATGGATTAATTCAAAGACTGCTGAGGCGTTAGTCGTGCAGCCTGAGAGCTATGCATAAGACCCACGTACGCACAGAACTGGCAGTACCCACTGTCCATCAAACATTTAGGGAAAGCAGTGCAGAAAGTATGGGTGGTCTCCAGATTATTGGCCTTTCATCTGCCTCACCTATGATAGCTCCTGTGCAGTGCATTGTACATAGGCCATCAGGTGTGTGTGCATAGGCCATCAGCAGTGCTGCATTTTGCCCACTGGTCCTCCCTCTTGATGCATGATAGCTGCAGTGGTGGCATTGTGGCCAAGATGTGTGGGATGCCCACTCCACCATGCACCAGGAGAAAGAGACACCACACCAGCTGTGAGTCACTACCACAGACATGTGTCCATGGGCTAATGACTGGAAGAGGCTGACTGCCAGTGTTACCAATCATTTGTTTTAACAGATTTTATTTTCTGACACTGTGTTAGTTTATATCCTGTTTTAATAGCTATAAAAGGGCTTTTATACTGCTGCATCTCAAAGTGTGGTGGTCTTTGCAGTTGTTTTCTGCTGGCACAATGGGTGACAGAGATTTGTTGTTGTTGCTGTTCCTCGATTTATGCCGTACCTACCCACATTTTGCTGGTACAGGGTACAGGGGTTTTTTACGCCTATTTCCATGAATATTTTCTTTAATTTGAACTGGCTGTTCAAGTACTGTTTTCCCATAATTTCAAGCCACAACTCTGTTCCTGGTTGCTTCACACATTCATTTTTGTATGTTGAAATCACTCTCCTGCCCCCGCCACCTCCTTCAGCTTACTGTGTGGTGCCAATCCCTAACCACACTAGCATAGTTGGAAGAGAGATAATTTACTTTAGTTTTGGGCTTGGAAATAACTGGGGCAAAGTGGTCTAATTGTTTTATTCAGAGCATTAACATAATTAAACTTTAGCCTCACAGTAACTGTAGTAGATGTAAAATTGGGTTTTAAGTTTATCCCACTTTTTTTCTGAAATACAGTATTTTACTAAATTATCTAATCAGCTAGAGCTTGAAAAGAGAGGGCAGGCCTGTGATTATTTTTTTTAGTACTTCATGGGGAGTTTTTTTCCATGTAAAAGTTAGTAATTTGTTGAAATACAAACCTCACAAGAGGAGGCTCAAAGAAACAGTCATCTCAGGGCAGCAGCTCTTGTCGTTATGCTTTGGCTTCTCTGTCATTTAGGTAGAAACTGTGGGATCGGTGATAAGGAGAGGCTACAGCTTCATTTTTTGAGGAAAGCTTCAACAAATATCGTGGATTTAAACCATTTAAATGACAGGTTGGATTTAGTTTACGGGAAGAAAAACTTCCTGAGGATAAAAATACTGGCATATTTTTTTTGCACATGATGTTTGCTACAACATCATGCCTGATCTGCCGTACACAGCCATGAATCTCATTTTCTGTATCACATGAAGACAAACGTGAGGCACCAGTCGGCTGCCCATCTGTCAAGGTGTTTTATTACCATATAAAGACATTGTGCAGTAAGGCTATAGCTCCACTGCTGTTAAAAGCACCTTGGAGACCAATAACAGCTTGACTGCATTTTGCCCTTGCACTCAATTAAGCAAAGAAGGAGAGAAACTCTGAGCAGTTGCAGATCAAGTATCTAACATTAAATTAGTTAAAATAATTGTTTGCAGCTGAATTTCATGGAATTAAATGGCTGATTTTCCCCAGCTTGCATCTATCAAGGAAAGAATATATTTCGGGCTGTCCTAAGAGTTCTGTTTTGTTAAAATCCCTACCATATTGTGGTAGTGTTTAGCAGATAAATGTGTTAAGACTTTGTAACTAGTGCCTTTGTTGACATACGCTCATTCAATATGTGGTTTTTCTAGAACTAGTTGGGAAACTGAATAGGTTGGGGATTGCTATATCCTGGTTGGACAGATTTTCTCCAGGAGAACGAATCTAGTCGGGGAGGCCCAAGGAGTCCGCCTTTATTTTTATTTCAACCAGTCACTTCCATAGTTCCCTCTAAGCGGAGTTGGTGTGAGCCAGCTCACAGATTTTTAACCTCTGGCTCACACATTTTTGTCTTAGCTCAGGAAGGATGGCTCCAAAGCAAACTGATTTATGCAGCAGCCAAATCACTGGCTCACAACTTTAATATCAGTAGCTCACAAAGTAGAATTTTTGCTCACAAGACTGCACAGCTTAGAGGGAACATTGGTCACTTCATTGAAGGTTGCTAGACTTCACGTAGCTGTACAATACAACATGTTTATTTTAATGTGAATGAAGAACTTAGCTTCATTACTCCATGAGCTTTGTCCTGGAAGTCTCTGGTTAAACTCCCCGCCTCTGTCAGGAACGCGTGGGGTTCCTCACTCGAGGCAAGCTGTTATTTGTCAACTTGTATCCTCCCCATTTAATTATAGGATTCATTATATTACTGTCCAGTCTTATAGAGTGTGTAGGTAATGCATGTGAAGCACCTTGGACGGTTCATAAAAGTGAGCAAACATGTATTGCACACATATCTACTAGGTAGTGTTATGTATGGAATTGATTATGTAGGGGGAAAGTTCCTCCCTAGTATGTGTACATTGAACTGTTCAGAAAAGTGCTAAGTACACATATTAGAGAAAGACTTCACTCTTACCTTTAAAAAAAACCCTTACATAACATCACCTAGTATATGTGTGCAATATGTTTGTTGCACAACACAACCAGGATCAAAGCATAGCACCTTCTGCTATAGGCATGAGTGTGTAATTTTTAGTGGGGTCTCTGTAACTCCTGCGCTCCACAGAGCTCTGTGGGTGGGGGTTCTATCTCCTATTGTATGTCCTTATACCCACTGATAGTCTGACACAGAAAAAGAAGTGTAGCTACTCCAACCATGTCATCCGGATGCCATCACAGTTCATTTAGTGGAAGAACCCCACACCCACAAAAGGCTGAGTCCTCTGCCAAATGAAATCCTGAAATGGAATTAATGCTCCAAGGAGCAGACTTTTGCAAAACCCAGACATTAGGGTAGCAACAAGAGCATCATAGAAGTGCTGTTTTGCAGAAGCTTCCCAGTACCTCACTGGGTAAAAGGATTGCTGCGAAAAGGAGTAAGCAGGTTTAGTCTTCACCAGAGGGAAAGCCAGACAGAAAGTAAAGCTTATCTTCTGGTGAATCAGCAGCAAAATTGTATGAGAGGAAACAAGAGGCAGAGCTAAAAATTCAAACATCATGCATTGCAGAGAATTCTTCTAACTACACATGCAGCTGGGCATTTAGGACAAAGGCATATCATGAGCCACTTGGAAACCTCTGGTGGGCGTGATGTCTATGTTGGAAGTTCCAGATGCTGTGTCCCCTGTTTCAGACCTGCAGACTGAGTGGCAAGGGAGACTAGATAGCTAGACAGGCACACTGAACTTTCTTCCTGTCTATAATCTTTTGCCACTGTCCTCTTTGAAATTAAGATAGTTTTCTCAGGGACCATTTCCCCTTCCTTCTTTTCTGTCACTCAGATGAAAACAAGCTCTCTTTCTGCATGCACCGAGAGACATATGGGCCTCTCTTGGCACCATGAGCAGATGGGCCTCTTTCCTTTATGTGTCTCTCTGCTTCCATCCTTTAGCTAGTAAGTTAGCAGTCTGTCATGTTTCTACTCTTTCCTATCCTAAGTGTACTTCTCAAATAAAGAGAAAAGTATTTCTCTTCTAAATTTGCAGTGTGGCTCTGTGTAGTTTTGTAAGCTGAGTAACCTGGTAAGTGATGCTGCTGCATTTGTAGCTTTATTTAAGCACTCTGCTAACTAATGGTGACTGGATTAACCACACCAGTCAACCTTAATAGTCTAAATCAGTATACTATACATGCCAGTGCATGAAAGACTGCAGAGAGATATGTAGTGACGCAGAATAGCACAGGCTGAAGTTCAAAGCTGCATTTGGTTAGCTACCTGGCAGTCCTGCAAAGAGTCCAAAGTACAATGGACACAGGATTTGCACCATCAGTCCCTGTCATGGGGGATGGGCTGTTCATGCTGATGGGCTGCGTCAAGCACCAGAGTATTTCTATCCATCCATTGCCATTCATTCCAACAACAACCCTTACTCTCCATCTTCCCTCCCCCCATCATGTATTCTGAATCTGCAGTGTTCATAATACAACCAGCAGTGATTGGCATAAGTCATTTGGGAAGTACTTTGTTTATGCATTTCTACTGGGTATATCTCAGATATCACCATATTTTTCTTTGATTGGTTTGGAAACAGTATTGTATTATTTTACTTTGAGCAGCTGGGTTTATAAAATACGACACAGAAGAGTAGTTTTGTCAGTATGCCTGATGTGGTATTTCTAATTTTGACAAACAAGTGCATTTCTAATAGTGAGAAGAGCATAAAGTGATAGTATGAATGCAGCCTGCAAAAGATCTGTCAATATGGAATTTATCAGAGGAGGAGCAGACGTCGTAACATAATCCTGTCTGTCACCTAAACATTTATGAAATGTGATGTCTGCTTCTGAACATAAATACAGATTTAGATTACAGAGGAATTAATATATTTCAAGGGAAACATTTCAGACTAGAAACATTTCTAGACTGACCTGCGATACGTTTCACTGAGCCATTAGTAAGTCTTTTGGAGCCAGAGCAATGGCATTGTCAGACAGAGAGAATTTGAATTAATTTTTTGGGCTGAAAAGCCCTAGCCGTGCATTCATGCATTGTCTTCAGCTTCAGAGAGCACTTGATATTTTAGATGCTTCCGCTCTCCAAAACTTCAGTGCTTCAGACAGAGCTATTTTAGATTTCCTGGTACCATTCTTACCTGAGGCAGAAAGATGGTGCCACTAGCTACAGTCATCCAGACCAGGCTCTGGTTGTGAGTGGCATCTTCTCTGGTCTGCCAGTAAGTATTGCTTAAGCAGGGGGGGCTATAAGAAAATAACAGGACTGGAGATATAAAAACCGGGACAAGGAGGCTGAAGCAAAGACAAAGTAGATGAGGCTGCAAAATCTGAATAAGGCTTCAGGAGGGAAAATTTCTGTTATGGGCTGTACCCACCCACCCCCGTGGCATTAAAATGGATGTTGCAGAAATTCTGCTGATTCTGCATTCTAATCATACTCAGTTTTACATCTGGCTTAACGAGAGTTTATCCATCTTGTGGCTGCAGCGTGTTATGTGGTCACATGTGTATTGTCTACACTGCTTTTCAGAATGCCATCCATTAATTGTTCAAGTATCTGCCATGTCTCGAAAGTGTATAGTTTTCTTTCACTTGTTTATTAGAGACTGTGAGAATAATTTTTACATTGGCCAGTAGAGGGGGGAATTTCACTTGAAATGCTGATAACAAGCAACTGCTGTAGTTAAAAAGAGAATGGCAGTATTTTTTTCATGAATAAAGAGAAAGGTGGCTGGATATTTCTCTTCTGTAACATTTGTCAACTCTTGGTTTTCTAATTTTATCAAATTCCCCATTGATAACTCAATGTCTAGTATATCACCCTACTGTCCTCTTTGACAGTAAATGTCCGCTGCAAGGTTGGTAAACTCCACTGAAATATCAACAAAGAATCTAGCAAAAATATAAATGTCAGCTGCCATGTTTCAGATTTAATAGCGGCAAAGTCCCATTGTAAGCAAAGCAAAGAAGACACTAGATACAGCTATGTCTCATTCCTAGTGGGTATGTATAATAAATGTGTATGTGTGTGAGTATATAAAAATTAAATGCTCTTAAAATTACTTCCTTAATTGCAGCCTTGAGTCTTAGTGAGAACGACGGACTATAAATACCATAAATATTCAACATTACTTATGTTGTGTCTGAAAAGTACATTGGGTTTTGTTGACATGGTCTAGTGAATCTAGATCACTGCTATGACATTTTACTCAACAGCTGTAGCTTAAATTGCAAATTCTATGAATATTAAAAGAGCTTGTATGCCAGAAACAATAACAATAAAACAAGTATTTTAAAGTCCATAAATACTGTAAGTAAAAAGTTTTGGGTTGTTATATCTTCTGCCACAGTTGTGTTCATTTGTAAAAACTCTCCTACTCTGAAAACTTGTTTAGGTTTAGATTTACTGGTTCACACATCTTTTGGGTGAACAGTTTATATCTCACCAAATTCAGTTTTTGATCATTGTGTTTTTGCAATCCAGAATCATTTGCTAAAGGCAGCACTTTTTTTTTCTTCAAAGTACCATTTCTGAACACTCAAATCGCAATATATTGTTGGTGAGAAAAACACAACTCTTCCTCCAGATAGTAGCACTTGTACGGCTTGCAAATTTAAGCTGCAAGTTTTGAGTAAGAAGTCTTGCCAGATGGTGATCTCTGCTCATGTGATCTACATGGAAACCCAGTATATTCATTTTAAAGGTACTTAACAACAGTGCTGCAGTTTTAGCTTTCTTTTCTGTTTACCGTATTTCTGTTTACCGTATTTCTGTTTGATTAACAAAGCTAATTTCACATTGAAAACATTAGCCAAAATAACCTGTTTCCATGAGATGCTGGTGTTTTGGTCTACTCAGTGTAAAAAGTACATCGAAACATTTTGTTTGCATCCTGTCATTTCAGTACTTACCTTTTCCATGCCAGCAGCTCGGTTTGCTCTGTTTGGTCCTACGCAGGCATCTTTGTTTAGACTGTCTTGTTACTCTTGCCACTAATGACAGAGATGTTGTAGGGTCCAGTGGTCTTTTTCTGGCGCTCACAGTTAATAGTGCTGACTAGTATTAGATACTAACAACTTTGCCTGCCCGCAAAATATTTCCATCTTGCACTGAAATTTTTAACCTCTTGCTTTTTTCTCTTTTCAGACTTTTTTTTCTGTGTGCACCAAGAGATTTTGCATTTATTCACATATAGGTTTATCTATTATAATGACCTAAAATACGGCAAACAGGAAATAATGACCACAGGGGCTCAAACTGTTTACAATCCCCTATAGAAAAAACTGTGTTCTTTGCAGTGACCAACAATCATATTCGTTATATGCATGATGCAATAAAACCAAGCCAATTTTCTCCCACATAATGACCCATAATACTGTGTTTCAGAAATGGAATATATTTTGTATTTATGTATTTGAGAAATCTTCAGAGTCTTTTTAAATAGCCTTCCCCAAATATAGCCATAGACAGAAGCAAAAGCCTAATATCTGTTTTGTCATGTCTAATCTTTAATTTTCAAAGACTCCCTGAGGAGAAATTGGAGTACTACTAGAGGAGAATTCTCCAGTACTTTATCCTTAATCAGAATTTGATACAATCAATCCTTCATAATATGTTTGGTAATTTCTTCTTTTTTCTGTCAGCTCTAAGCTACCCTAGCATTCCTAAAAAAACCTGGCAAAATTATATTTCTTGCCTTTCCCTTTGGTAATCCTGTCTGCAGGAAGGAATTCATATCACTCTTTTTTTCTGACTTATGGTGGGGGTTCAGTATAGCAAAGTCTGAGAACTCCTGGTCTGCTCTGTTCCTCTGCTTGCTTGGCTGCTCAGGAAGATGAATTTGGTGGTGGATATTGTAACACCGGAAATGCCATCTGAAAATGATGTTCATGTGGCCAGGAGCTATCTTACGAAGATCTTGAGAAGCTCCATGAGGTATGATATTGGTTTTAAAGTTTCCTATTCTTTTGGTCTGACATGAAAACTTCATACCTCATGTCAATAAACCAGGAATCTGTTCTTCCTTTACAGCTTCTTTTACTTATGATGAATGTCTACCACCTTGCAGTTCCTAGTCTTGTACTTCAGTAGCTATATATTTAATCAGTAGTTTACTCTGCTTATACTGTGTGTACTTACTAAGACCATTATTCCACACAAAATGGTAGGGAAACTAGATCAGTGGTATGGTTTGTACTATTCACGTTTAACACTAGACAGTCACCTTATCCACCTTGTGACTATGGATTGGATTACAAATCTGTGTAAACTAAATTTGCATGTGAAGAGGTCTGTTGTAACATGAAGTGGGCAGCACCATGGAAGATAATTTCTGTAGGCTTTGGGAATTTTGGGGAGGTGGGTTGATCTTGCAGTGTAACCTGTTAATACCTCTATTTAATACCATACGTCTTCTGCTGTAGTCTACAGTGTTCTAGCTATCTGTATACACTCTGGGCTGTGAAAAACTTTAAAAACTTGCTTCACAACAAGCTGACAGTAGTGCTTGGTTTCTCAAATGAAAGAGTGAAGGTATTGGATATGGTAGTTCTCCAGATCTGTACAATAAAACTATGAGTAGAACTAGGCTTGCCAATTCCAGCTGGTAGCTGGAGATCTTTGGGAATTACAACAGATCTCCAGGTAACATTGATTAGTTCAACTGGGGGAAATGGCTGCTTTGGAAGGTGGACTTTCTGGCATTATACCGCAGTGAAGTCCCTCCCCTCCTCAAACTCTCCCCTTTGCAGGCTCCCCCCAAGGTATTTTCCAACCCTGAGCTGGCAACCCTAGCAAGAACATGTTCAAGGGGCTAATAGTGGGCAGAACTAAAGGCTGTTATTATTTTCTTATATTTATAAGTTGTAGTCATAACTGGTTTGCAGAAGCCTTTTCTGCCAAGCCTTATATTAACGCGCTGAACAATTTTTTGTTTACATAGTGACTCAGGTCTTACAACGAAATTAGGAAGCATCAGTGAAGAAAACCATATTGTAACATAGTGAGGAATTTCAGACAGATGATATAATCCGGAACAGGAACGGTTCCCAAACGGTTTCTGGTCTGTCATTTCAGACAGAACCATTTTAGAACCGGTTCCCTACCGGAATATATTTGTAATTTCAGACACAAATCCTTCTGTCCCGTTTAGGAAACGGGGCTGAAGCGTTTTATCTGTCAACCGCTTCCAAGTAGTCTTCAGTTTCCTCTCCTGGTCCCGATCCGCTTTTTCCCGCCATTTTTCGCCCGTGCTGGTGATCTCCGCTTTTTTTTTTAACGTTTGCTTTAGCTATAATGCAACAGCATTATATCAACCCCATTGGAATGCCTGGAGTGTTTTGTTATAGTGCTATAGCGCTCTAAAGCGAATGTTTTTTAAAAAGCCAGAGATCGCCCGCACGGGCGAAAAACAGAGGGGAAAAAGCGGTGCAGTCTGAAATGGCAAACTGCTTCAGATCCAGCTCTTTACCGGAAGGGGAAATCCATGTGTGAAATGGCAGCCCTATACCGATTTACTCCATGACGGATCAAAAACGGCTTCAAAACGGGTTAAAAAGGGTAATGTGAAATTCCTCAATGTTCCTCAGCTAGCTTTACCTGTTGAAGGAATTGCACTTCAGTGGAACTAGCACCATTCTCTTTTTGAACAAGTTAGCAAAAAGAATAAAATGGAGGAGGGAAGGCGGATTGTGTGGTAAATAATTAAAAGTGTTTTTCATGTTTCAAGTATGGAATCCTGTATCTGGAAAACATGGCAGACTGTTGTTTTAGCATATAGCAGACAGAATGTGAGTTAGGCTGAAGATGAATAAAAACAAGATTCACAGTGCTCTGAACCCACCTTTGTAAACCGACTTGAACAACCATAGCAACCCAACAGTTTTGCCCTCCTTGCTAGCCTTCTCATTCTCCTGCTTTTCATTGCTGCCACCCCCTCAAATCCAAATGGTCCTAGTCAGGTATCTGAGACTCTAGGATACTGTGCTGCATCCCTCTCAGGCACCGATCTGTGGGGGGCTTTGTTAACTTGCCCCAGCCAGGAGATAGTGCTTGTGAGTAAGCAGGCAGTAGTGGGGTCACAAGAGTGATAGACTTGGGCTAATGTTTGACTAACTTTTTTGTTGAGTGAGATTCTCAGTTCACTTGAAGAATGTCTGGTAGATTATAATTTCATATTTTAGCCACTGAACCACATCTATACCACTTTAGTTCAAAAATGATGCAAGTACAGAGTTCTCCATTTCCACCTTCATGCATGTGTACAATCCTTAATTGTTTAAAGAAATTTTCAGTATTTTGCAGGGTCTTCAGGAAAGTTAGCCTGTGGTGTGTCTCTCCCCTGCCCCCCATTATTTATTTTATACTAAAAAGGCACTCTGGGCCTTGTCTGATTGTTTCAGTTCACTGTCTGTATTTCAAAATATTTTTATGGTATCTCCCCTGCCCGGCATAGACTGTTCTGTATTCTTCTTCTTGCATCTGTTTATTAGATCTGAAGTTGATTTGTTTTTGGTTGGTGTTGGTTAGAAATTTATGAGGGAAATGTTTATGCTTTTCTTGTTCCAGGAAGAATGACCTAACCTGTAGGCCCCACTCCTGGCATGCAACCAAATTTACCGAGAATCAGCCTGAGACAGCCACGTCACGGCTGTCTTCAACCAATGTCTGCGCTTCATGGCACTCCCGGTATCATGCAAGGTGAGTTCCTGTTGAAAGTTCTAACATAAAGAAAATAATTTGCCTTGTTTTGTTCTTATCTTTAAACTGCCAACAGTGTGCAATATGTTTTTAGTTTTTCATGTGTGAAGGAACTTGCATAAATGAGAGCGATCAGTACATCATGTCTGACAATTATTAGTATACAGTATTCTCTGTTATGGAAATAGGATTATATCTGTGGATTCGGCTGGCAGGTATTTCACTTTTTCTCTCTAGGCCGTCTGTAGATATCAGGTTTCAAACATAAAAACTTTTTGAGGTCAGGTGGACGTTTCTACAAATATACTTTCTCCTTCAGTAACGTAAGGCCAAAGAGGCAGAAACTGAAACACACTATTCCAAGGTAGTTCCTTGGCAATAATATATGCACAGTCTTTCCTCTGTACACCTGAGGAATTAATACAATTACTTTCTCTAATTTTGTTCATGCTTGCTATGTAGCAATTAATAAGATATGGGTAGGGCTCATAATTGCCATTTCGATCACTGAAACTTCTTTAGTAATTACTACCTCTGTGAGGATACTTTTGAGCCTTAAAAAAAGATTGCAACTTTGCTTGAGCTGTAAAAATGTTCTCTGTTCTCATTCAAGTATGCCATGATCTAGTTGTAATCTTTTCAAAACTGTCACTTTATCAACACTTTTCCTGAAATTATCTGGATTTCTGTTGTGTATGGAAAATAGTAAAAAATGTCACAAAACTCCTAATTTACAAAGCACTTAGCAAGTATATTATATATTTCCGATCCACGGCATTAAAGGATTGTTTAATTTTTCCATGCTATTAGATAAAAATATTAGATACTCCATGCTGTGCTTATTAAAATAAAAACTTTTTAGCCTTGTGTTACTGTTATCTTTAGTACAATATTGAGCTTTAAAATAAAGTGATTTGCTGTGCTGTTTCGAACCTTTTCCCCCATAGTCTCATAAACATTTATATTGGTAGCCGAGCCACCCATTATCCTCTTCATCTCTAGCAATCACCACTTCTTTTTTTGCTTGCTATTCACTACACGGGAGTTTCTTCCCCTTTGGCTCAAGTAGCAAGCTGGGAGTTGAGAAGACGTTTCTCAGAAAAAGAGGAGCATGACCATGGTGCCAAAATGTGTCTGGTCTTGTTCACTGTGATTGTGGTTTTGTTTGTATATCGTCAACTTTGGGATATTCTATGTATTATATATTGTACATTAAGGACTGTTTAGTTTGGTGTCTTTCAGTCTATATTCAAGGCTGATGTTTTTAAATTTCAGTTTCAAGTGCACTGTATAGTATACTGATTTATTTTGTTTAATTCATTTTTAATATAATAATCTTATATTATAATGACAAAGTCAGCCAATCTTTGGATACTTAAATCTGGTGACTGGGGCTTCGAATGGGCAAGACAGATCTTTCTACAAGCCCGAAAAGGCCCCAGAGTTGCAGGAAAATGTGAAATCTAGAATAAAATACATTGGGTGGTTTAAAAAAAGCAACTATTATAAAAGGAGTACCTGTAACTTTAAGCAACAGACTCCTTCAGTGGCTGTTGCTAGGCAATCACAGCATTCCAAGGCTTGGTTCTGTCAGTAAAAGCATGTGGGACAAGCCAGAGCCATTTCCAGGCCTATTTTGGCCTTTGAGGGGAGGGCATCTTGACTCCAGGCCTGACCTAGGGTTGCCAGCTCCAGGCTGGGAAATTCCTGAAGATTTTGTGGTGGAATTTGAGGAGGGCAGGATTTAGGGAGAGGAGAGGCCTCAGCTGAATATAATGCCATAGAGTTCATCTTCCAATGCAGTTATTTTCTCCAAGTCTCTGTTGTCTGGAGTTCAGTTGTAATTCTGGGAGATCGGCAGATCCTACCAGGGGATTGGCAACCATAGGCCTGGAAGCAACCTCTGGGTGACTTGATGTCACCCAGCTCCCAAGACTTAACTAGGCCTGGCTGATTGCTACTGTTCAACAGCAGCCATCCTATGAAAGCCAGTGTTGGTGTACCAGTTAGAGCTTCAGAGTAGGGTCTGGGAGATCCAGGTTTGATTCCCCGTCTTGCTGTGGAAACTCACTGGGTGATTTTGGACCAGTCATATACTTTCAACCCAACCCTACCTCACAGGGTTGTTGTGCAGATAAATAAGAGGAGAGAGGAATAATGTAAGTTGCTTTGGTCACCTCTGTAGAGAAAGGTGGAGTATACATGAAGTAAATAAATAATAAATGTAGCTGAAGATGTGAGGCAGATAAAAGTAAGGTGGTGAATGTCTGAGAATGAGAGAATGAGACAGAGAAAGGAGAGAGGATATAGGGGTTGCTGGGAGTGCAGAAAGAAAAAATAGTATGCGGAGGGGGGATTCAGGGGAAAATCAAGTGCCACCCCACAAGTCCTTGAGGGTTCCTACCATGCAGGTGGGTCTTGCCAAGTGGCCAGCACCACACAACTAAGCTGCAGTTTTCCTAGGTAGAGGCTGCTGGGGGGGAGGCCAGGAGCTGAAGACAGAGGGACAGATAAAAGTAGGCTGGCTATTGAATGGGAAGGAAAGTGGGTTGCCAACTCCAGGTAAGTAATTCCTAGAGACATGGGGGCTGGAGCCTGGGGAGGGTGAGGTTTGAGGAAGGGAGGTACCTCAGAGGAGTATAATGCCATAGACTCCACCCTCCAAAGCAGCTATTTTCTCCATGGAAACTAGGGTTGCCAGCCTCCAGATGGGGGCTGGAGATTACCCAGAATTACAACTGCTCTCCAGATTACAGAGATAAATTCCCTTGGAGAAAATAGCTGCTTTGGAGAGTGGACTCTACAGCCTTATACCCTACTGGAGTCATCTCCACCCCCCAGCCTCGCTCTCCCAAGGCTCCACTCCTAAATTTCCAGGAATTTCCAAACCTGGAGCTGGCAACCCTGAGGGGGAACTGATCTCTGTATTTGGAAGGTCTGTTGTGATTCCAGGAGATCGCCAGTCCTCACCTGGAGGTTGGCAACCCTAGAAGAAGAGAAGGGAGCAGGAAAGAGGCTCTGGGGGCTTTCAGGAAAGGGAAGGGGGAAATAGTAGGAGAGGGTAAAGTGAGATGGCCTCCCGCAAGTCCTTGTGGGTTCCCATTTGTATAATATAGTTTTATAGTGTTCCTGCTCAACCTTTGTGGTGCCTAACACGTTATTCTTTCCAGGTTGGCTCTTGATAATGAAGCCCTCCCTGGACATTCTTTTGATCTCATAAGTCAAGCAGACAGCTGAAGAAACTGTCACCAACTATCTGATCTTCTGTTCAGTTCCACAATGGGGACTGCGCATGAGCAGTCCTTCTGTGGAAAAGTTTTACCAGTTAAAGCCTCCAGGGGGTGCTGAATGCTGAAGCCGGAAAAGGCTGTTCCGGCCCAAATGATCATGTGCTCCAGGGGCTCCAGTGCCCCCAGCCTCAATTCTTTTCTTGCCGCCAAAGGAGAAGTCTCAAACTGGTTGCTCCTGCATTGTCATTCTGGTGAGTGGCTAGCCCTGGGCTGTCTCACCCCTCCCCCCCACCTCTGGACAGTGAGGTGGGCCTTCATGGCTCAGAGAGCTTTGTCCTTTTTGTGGGCCTTCATGGCTCAGAGAGCTTTGTTCAAAAAGTGCATCCATTATGGTGCCAAGACGACTCAGCTGATGAGCATGATCTTTGTCTGTTCTGCTTGGGCAAGAGGTATAATGTATCCACTTGCAGAGCTTGCCAGCATTTTATCCCTAAAGCTAGAGTGATTGGGCATCGAAACTCAAGGCAGGCCTTTGAGAATAAGCCCTAAAATCTTCCAATCCACTGAATCTAGCCTTGGCTCCAGAGGGATCTTCAAAGCCTCTTTCCCCCGATTCTGCCAGGTCGGCTCTGTCTGTGCCCTGTTCAGAGCCACATCGCAACCGCTCAAAATCATGGTCCCCTCTGACTCAAAGATGTTCTTCGGAACCACCAACAAAAGACCCAAGCTTAAGACGAAGTATACAGAGAAGCACAAATCTGAAGATGCCATCCCCTGGGCCAGCGTCACCCCAGTTCAGTTTCTGAAGGGAGAGATTGAAGTGGAACAGGTGGCCATTTCAGTTCCAGATGTTTCCGAATCCAAGCCCAGTCAAGTAGTTCTGTGGTCCCAACCCCCAGTGCTTGTATCTTGGCCACCACATCCTTATCTTAAGTTGCCTGTGTACTTCACTGAATGGGGTGATGGCTATGTCCCGGGATCCAGGTTGGACCCAAGTCAATACTGTGCTTCACAATACAAGATCCAGAAGACCTCTTTCACCAATTCTGGTGGCGAATGTGGAGGACAGCAAGGATAGAACTATCAGTCCAGAGTCTGGCTCGGATTCTACAACTGACCCTAACCCTGATGAATGGGTGGGAGATTGTGGCCCTGCATCCCCCACTGAAGGTCTTCATGTGTATGGAGAAGAAATGCTTATAATGTCGCGATCTCTTTATATCGATGTGGCCACATCCGACCACAACCCAAGGCATCTCTATGTTGAATCACTGGGTGTTACTGTCTTTCCCATGTTGGAAGGCCTACTCAATTTAACACAGGAGTTGTGGCCACATCAAGGCAAGTCAAAAAATTCTACAGAATAAAACAGGACTCTTTCCATTTTTAACTACGGACTCACTTCCCTCCTCTTTGGTGACAGGAAATGCAACCCAAGGGCCAACAGTCATAACAGTACTGCCCCTACTTGACGTCACTGGATGCAAGATCTGCTCCTCTGCACCTCTTGGCCTCAGGGTGGCCAACCACCAGACCATTGTGGCTGGTTACCAACTTTTCTTATGGGAAAGGATTCTCCCCTACCTAGAGCTGCTGCCGGGGGATAAAAGACCCCTTGATAAGGTGATTCAAATCGAGGCTGTCAAGTTGTTGAAGCAACAAATTAATGCAGATCGTCATGCAGCCAGTTCTGCAGCTAGAGCCATGGCAAGCTTCATCGTCCTACTCTGGCATACCTGATTGAGGTCAACTGCTCAGCCGAGGGGGTTGAGTCTCAAAGTGGAGGACCTTTCTTTTGAAGGTTGCAGCCTTGTTCTCTGTAAAGACTGATGAGATTGTTTCACAGATAAAGAAAAATAAACAGACTGCCAGATCTCTGGGGGTGTCGCATCCAAACCCCTCCTGACCAAAACCGTTTTCCCTTCTGCCAACCTTGGCAGTCATTCCAAAGAGACTATTGCTATATTAGTCCGTCACAGCCCCAGTATCCTGTTCCCAAATCTTTGGCCCCCAGCTGGGCTATGCTAAGAGAAAGGGTGTCCCCAGGTCTAGATATGGGAACCAGTCCCAGACTCCCAGGGAAGTTGCCCAACCTCAGAAAGCTGCATTCTGACTAGGTTCATTTCCTACTTCAGCCAAATTTGGGGACAAGCTACCCCATTTCCTGGCTGTGTGGGAAGTTGTTACTTCTGACCAGTGAGTTCTGTCCATAGTTTGACTTGGGTATAAGTTAGAGTTTTGAGATATTGCCCCTTCTTTTTCCACCTTGAGGGTGATAGATCATTCTATGCCTGGCCTAGAGGAATCACTTCAAGCCGTCCTTGACAAGGTGCAATGGAAAAAGTCCCTGAACCTCAAGCTTTGGAAGGCTTCTATTCTCACCTTTTCTTGGTAGATAAAAAGGACGGGAGGGGGTTAGGCCCATTCTGGACCTTTGAGATCTGAACAGGTTTCTTACGGTTTCAAAGTTCCGCGTGGTCTCTAGTTTCAGTTATGCAGTTACACACATACCCTCCCTCTGGCCACTCTGCATGCTCTCTCTTGGCTTCAGTGGCACTAGAGGACTGAGGGTAAGGGCACTGGAGCCCCAGAGCACATGAGTGTTTGGGCGGGAACAGCCTCTTCTGGCTCCAGCGTTCAGCACCCCCTGGAGGTTTTAACTGGTAAAACCTCTCTGCAGCAGTCCTACTCATGCACAGTCCCTATGTGTGCCTGCACAGAAGATCCTCGATGAACAACACTTACAGGTAAGAGCAACCCTGTTTACGGGCTCAGCTGGTGGTGTGGTTTCTGTAGTGATCCTAATGCCTTTTTTTAGAAGGAGCTATACAGTTGGTAGTATAAGCAAATTTGAATTCATTTTGGTTTTGTAATGGTGACAGTTTTATATTATACTGGTTCAGCTTAATATGGTTGTTGAATGAATAGGATTTTTGCATGTGTGTAGTGTAAAAGTTCTCCTTCTTTTTTGCTACAGCTCCTCTTCTCATGACCTGTCAAGCTCATGGGATCAATCAAATCTCCATCGCACTTCAGATCAGTTCAGCTCTGCCGGAAGCATGGACAGCTGGGATCACACACCCCAAACGTATCAGTGTGGACAGATGTCATCTGCAAAATCCAGCAGCAGCATCGATCACTTGGGGAATCCCAGCAAAAGAGATTCAGCCTACGGCTCTTTTTCCACCAGCTCCAGTACTCCTGACCACACGCTATCCAATGTAGATGTTGCCTCTGCCGAGAATGTGCTGTACAAAGTAAGTCAGTGGGATACCGCAAAACAAGGGAATGGCAAGACTGCCTCATTCCTAAGTGATAATGGCGGATTAGAGGAGAAATCTGCCTGCTTCCCACCTCCACCGCAGTATGAGAACAGTAAGAGCCCCCGACTGGAAGAACATTCTGATGCAAAGTATTCTGGGTCTGGAAGATCAAATTTTGGACCTGTTTGGTATGTCCCAGAGAAAAAAAAGTCACCCTCTCCTCCACCCCCACCCCCACCTCTCCGTAGCGATAGTTTTGCTGCCACCAGAGGTCATGAAAGAACCCATACCCCTCTTTACTCAGAGGGTATTCAGAGCACCCAGCACTTTGAAGTCCTGCATAGACCCCAGCCCAGGACTGACTGGAGTACTGAAGCTGCAGAACAACAAAAGCGAGCCGCTAGGGTAATCGAGAAGACCTCAGACGGGAAGCAAAGTGGCAACCCGACGTACAGGTCTGATCTCAGTCTGGATTATAGTTTGCCTTGTGCAGGTGACAGAATCAACAATAATGTGGGAAATGCCAACAGGCTGCATTCGTCCCTGTCCAGTACTGACGTTCGATTTGCACAGTCCGTTTACGGGCATCACTGCCATCACCATCAGCGCCAGTACAGTGATGAAAGCACTTTCTTTCACAATGCAAAGAACCCTGCGTTGCCTAAAGAGCAGCGGCACCTCTCCTCTTATGCTGGCATTCAGGAAAGGCCTGCCGACAAACACAACCTCCAATCCAGCCCATTTAGGACATTCAGCGCTGCTGCTTCTGACATCAGTTCTGAAGAGAAAATGGACAGTACTGGGCTAAGTCGCTACTATTGTGTGGCCATGAAACAGCCTGCTCAGGGAAACGCAAGACCGCTACAGCTCAAAGATGAATGCTGGAATTCTGGAATAGGTGCTCAGGCCTCTACTAGACCACACGAGAGTCCCGCTGTAGCCATGATGACCCAAAGCCCAAAATATTATCTACCTCAGCAACCTGTTGAGCCTTCTCGGGATGCATGTGAAAAAAGCAGCCATTGTGTAGGCAACAAAGGAGAGGATGTTAGGACTGCTGTGGTAGAAGATTCCAAAAAGTTTAGCTACCCTGAAAAATCAGGACAGACTAAGAATTTCGAGAACCACAATCTTTTTAATGAGCAAGAATATGCTCAGGAATGTGCCCTAATGCCAGATAATAATGCTGCCCCAAAAGATTTCAAATGGGGTCAGGAAGAGAAGGACAAAATTTCTCCTCAAAAGACCCCTATGTTGCATTCCTTAGCTCAGGAAGGGAAAAACCAGCCTGACAAAGGTGCTGAAACTGGAATTAATAGACAGCCTGTGTTTGATGCCCATCTGAGTAAAAATGCACGGAGGAGTGATCGTTTTGCTACCACATTGAGAAATGAGATCCAGATGAGGAGAGCAAAACTGCAGAAAAGTAGAAGCACAGCTACCTTAGCAGAATCAATTGAGACAGAAGAGTTTGCTGAGAACTGGAAACCTGATTCCACAGAAAAGGTGAAACCTTCATCAGAAAATTCTTTTACTAATGAGTACAAGGATAATCTTAAAGAGGCCCAGGCCCGAGTGCTGAGGGCAACCTCTTTCCAACGCAAAGACTTGGAACCCAGTTCTACAGATTATTTTCCAGACCGGAAGGCAAATAATTATAACTCTACATTGTTGGCTCTAGTTTCTGAAGATGAATCTGGCTTCCGTGAGGCTACACAGTCTTCTAAACAGAGTTCACCTGCTAGCAACCCCCACATTTCTCGGATTGGTGGTAGAAAGAGGTTCACAGTAGAACAAAAGTTGAAATCTTATTCTGAGCCTGAGAAGATAAATGAAGTGGGAGTATCGGATGATGATTACCACCCACGCCGCCGTCCAACCACTTCTGAGGAAGCCTTAGGTTCTTTTGCTGATAGGTGGAAGTTTTTTGAAGAAACAAGTAAGCCTGCCTATCAAAAATCTTCACAGACAAACATACTCTATGGTCGACCTGAAGGTCAGCCTGGTAATCGTCGTAGAAATTCTAATGAGGGCGAGGGCGAGGGATCATGGTACGTAAGGAGAATGCGGGCAGCTTCTTTTGGAATTGAAAGTACACTTGGTGGTAACAGATCCAAAGACAGCATCATGAACACTGCCCACAAAACAAAATCAGGACAACCTCAGAGGCTAGAAACTTTTGCAGAGTATCAAGCTTCATGGAAAGAGCAGCGGAAACCTTTAGAGACTCGGAGTTCAGGAAGATACCATTCAGCTGACAACATCCTTGATGCTGGCCATGAACAGCTTGAGAAACCTCAGTACACACATGAGCGATCCAGGTCATCCCCTTCTACTGATTTCCACAAACAGGTAAGAGCTGCTTTTATTCCTACCTCTGTTAACCTTAGAAAATATATGTAAAAAGTGTAAACCAAAGGACACACTTAAGAACTTAATTCAAACAAATTTATCTTGACTGACAACTACAGTCTCCATTACCATTGTCTATTCATCCTAAGAGGTTTCTCAGCAATAAATTCTTCTGGCCAGCTCTTTCATATTCCACATTTCTTTTGAGTCCCCAATAGTTTTCCCACCATTAGATTATGTAGTGTTCAGAGGGGATATGACACCTCTGTAGTACTTGGTCTGTGATGATTGCTTCACGTGTAGAAGTCATTACATGATAATGAAGTTGTAGGCTGATGAATATGCATTTGTGAATTTATTTGGAGTTAACACCTGTCAAGTAGCAGGTGTGTGACTGCTTCACCATGTATGTGTAGTAAATAACTAAACTGTTTCACCGTAGGCACGATCTGCAGTTCATCCCACATTTGTCATGCTGCCTCAAAGCTGTTGCATTTCTGGGATAGATATGGGCAGAGTAACAATGTTGTGGTTATAATGAAAATATCACAGGGTTGTCTTGTCACAAGCATAGGTCAGTCCAAATCTGTTTACTCCACCTTTGTGCCATGCCAGTATGTTGATGTGTATTGGCTCTAGCCCAAACCCTTGATTGCCTTATTGATTGCAGGGATTCATTGAAAATGGATATAGTCTTTTCAGTAGATTGTTAATTTTAGTTTTACAGCAGCATAAAGATAAATGTACTGTTACTATTTAGGAAAGATTATTCAGTGTCACCTGCCTCACCAATCTGTTGGAGTTCGGTGATAGTGTCAATTTGAATCTAGGTATAAATTATCTATTAAGTGCATGGACTTACAAAATCCTTTTAACAAAGTTCCTTGAACAAAAGCTCTTAAATAAAGCTATCATTTTGGGGATAAATGTGTGGGTCTGACTCCTTTTACAGTCTGGAAATGGGAAAGAACAGGAAACCAGTAAATGGACTGTTCTCACAATGGGCAGAAGAAAGCAGTAGTGTCTTCCAAAGATTTGTACTGGGACCAGTGCTGTTTAATTTATTCATAAAGAATTTGGATTTAGGAGTAAATGGTGAAGTAGGCATGATTGTTGATGGCACCAAACTATTCAAAAGGTGAAAACTAAATACGTATAAAAGGATCTATCCCAAAATTGATGAATGGGAAACACATTTCTATTTTATTTATTTAAGACATTTTATGCTGTCTTTCCACCCAGCTCAGAATATCCAATGCGGCAAACAATAAAAACTATTAAAACAAGCTTTAAAAAAATACATATTATAAAAATACATCCTATATATATAATTCCCTTATGTATTGGCCGTTTTCAGCTCTCCCATTGGCTGTGCTGTGCACTCCATCAGCCATTGGCCCGTCAACCGCTACTGAAGAGTAATTGCGTGACATTGGCTGGGTGCTGGGTTTGCTCCTCTTCCCCGCCCACTGCCGCCTCAGCCACTGTTATCTGTCAGAATAGCTGGCCAAAATGGCTGTCTCTCCTGATGAAGACGCTTCTCCTGCTTGGCTCCTGTGGGACTAACTTTTCCCTCAGTGAGTGTTGCTAGGGAACCAAGCTTGGTTCTGTCAGTAAAAAGGCAAAGCTTAGGAGGCCCTTTCCAGGCCTTTGTGGGGAACTCATTGAGGCCAGTCCTGACTAGGGTTGTCAGATCCAGGTTGGGAAATTCCTGGAGATTTTGTGCTGAACTCAACAGAAGCCAGGGTTTGGGGAGAGGCTTCAGCTGAATTGAATGCCATAGAGTCCACCCTCCAAAGCAGTTATTTTCTCCAGGGGGAGAGATCTGTTGTTTGGTGTTCAGTTGTGATACCACAGCCAGTGTGGTGTAGCAGTTAGCATTTCAGAGCAGGGTCTGCCAGACCCAGGTTCTTGCTGTGGAAGCTAACTAGAAGAAGAAGAAGAAGAGATTGGATTTATACCCCGCCCTTCACTTGGAGTCTCAGAGCAGCTTACAAATGCCTTTCCCTTCCCCTCCCCACAACAGACACCCTGTGAGGTGGGTGGGGCTGAGAGAACTCTGACACAAACTGCTCTTTTTCAAGGACAGCTGTTCCAGAGCTTGTGACTGACCCAAGGTCACATCAGCAGGTGCAAGTGGAGGAGTGGGGAATCAAACCCGGTTCTCCCAGATTAGAATCCACACACTTAACCACTACACCAAATTGGCTCTAGGTGTTTTCGAACCGGTCACAGACTTTCAGCCTAACCTACCTCATAGGGTAGTTGTGCATATAAAAAGGGGGAGAGGAGAATGATATAAGCTGCTTTGGTCCCCACTGCAGAGACTGTACTTTTCCTCCTGGAGAACCATTGTTGCCAATCTCCAGGTGAGGGCTGGAGATCACTCAGAATTACAACTGCTCTCCAGATGGCAGAGATCAGTTCCCCTGGAGAAAATGGTGGTCTCTGTGTTCTTATACTCTGCTGAGATGGCCCCCCTATGACAGCCAGTGTGATGTAGCAGTCAGGGCTTCAGAGCAGGGTAGAGGCTGCAGGTGGGAGGGAGATGGAAAGCTGAAGTCAGAGGGGCAGATAAAGGTTGGTTGATGATTGGCCAGGAAGGAGATAGGATTGCCAACTCGAGGTTGGGAAATTCCTGGAGATTTGAGGGGTGGAACCTGGAGAGGGTGAGGTCTGAGAAGGGGTGGGACCTCAGACAGCTATAATGCCTTAGACTCCACCCTCCAAACCAGCCATTTCCTCCTGGGGAACCACTGCTGCCAATCTCCAGGTGAGGGCTGGAGATTATTCAGAATTACAGCTGCTCTTCAGATGGCAGAGATCAGGGCTGGAGAAAGTGATGAACTCTGTGTCATTATATGCTGCTGAGGTCACCACAGCAAATTGACAGTGAGTGCCGACGGCCAGGGCACCTGCCCAGAGCCTCTTTCTAGAGCTTGTTGTATTTATTTCCACAACAAGCCTTATCCGTAGTTAGTAATAACTTTAATGATACTGCTGATTTTGCCTACAGTTTTTAATCAGTGTCATACTAGTAAAGGTAAAGGTTTCCCTTGCTCGAAAGCCAGTCGAATCCAACTCTAGGGATGTGGTGCTCATTTCCATTTCCAAGTCGAAGAGCCAGCGCTGTCCAAAGACATTTCCGTGGTCATGTGGCCGGCATTACTATACGCCGAGGCACATGGAACACTGTTACCTTCCCACCGAAGCGGTACCTATACAGCAAAAATAAGTAATTTAAATAACCAACCAGTTATTGTGCTTGAGGACCTTTACATTTAATTATGTGAGCAAAAAAAATTGGCTACAACCAATGTAATTCCTAAATCCATGCCTGCCAAGAGTTTCTTAACATTATCTGATCTTAACAACCCCTCATTATCACAGAAAAGAGGAGTGAGCCACAAATCCCTAATACTAGGTACCACATTCTAGTAAGTAAAGCTCCAAAGTTTCTATCTGTCCAAAAATACAAAATCCTATTAGAATATGATTTCCTTTGCATTCGACCTTGTGTTACTTGAGAAGGGATAGGGTTTAATCTTACAACTGTAAATACTGTCCTGTATTGAGGAACGGTTAAAAATCTAAGGTAAGGGTGCCTTTGGGCAATTAGTAATAACAATTAAACACATAAACAGAAAGGAATTTCAGTGAGGGAATGCCAAATGAAACAAGTAAGTCTTCACCTGCTGGTGGAAGACCGTGATTAAGAGAGACAGATGAATTTCCCTGGGAATAGAATTCATAGTTTTGGTACCACAACTGAAAAGGCCTTTTCTTGTTTACTCAAAGAAGGGCTCTTAAAAATGACCACACTCGTTCGGTATGTTCATAGGGCAGTAGGCAGTCCTTAAGATATGTTAATGTTCCTTCTAAGCTGTGGAGTCTTGTGAGCAAAAATTCTGCTTTGTGAGCTACTGGCATTAAAGAAGGAGCAAGCGATTTGGCTACTGCATAAATTAGTTTGCTCTGTCTTTTCCAGATCCAATCTTCTTGCGGTTCACCCCTCCCTCTGCTCCCACTCTTGTTTTCCTCCTGGCTCATCTTCCATTGTTAGGTATCATCAGATGCCACCTAAAGTTCTGATATTGGGGGGGGGGCATTATTTTTAGTCTCCCAACATTTCGTAAAATTTTCATATTTTTCTACAGACTTACCGTATTTTCCTGCGTATAAGACTACTTTTTAACCCAGGGAAATCTTCTCAGAAGTGGGGGGTCGTCTTATACGCCGGTACGCCAGAAGCATCAGCACAGCTCTATATTTTAACTGGAAAACTCTATATTTTAACTGGAAAAGTTGGGGGTCGTCTTATACGCCCAGTCGTCTTATACGCCGGAAAATACGGTAGGTTTTTCCCCAGGTTTGCAGGAACGTGTACTTCAGCTGCATCATGTACTCCCTCTTGCATCATTGTTGATCTGCAGGGGAGTGGCATATTTGGCCATTAGATATGTCATATGAGGTCCAGCAACAAAATGTTGCAGGGTTGTTGTTTTTTTAGCTTATCTGAAGATGACTGTTCGCACCTTTGCAGTTGCTTTTGTGCCTGAGAGCAGCTGCTTCAGCCATTCCAGCAGCTGTTCTCTTTAATCCTTTTGTATTGCTGCAAAAGGTGGATCTGTGAGGAGTCAATGAATAGGGAAGGTTTGACTCTTACACTGAGCTTTGTGAAGCTGCCTCCTTCTGGATTTTTGATCCACATGGAATATCATAGTTTGCTATATGCCAGTTGCTGTGAAACCCTGCTTTAGGGGCTTTCTATAAGTATGTGGCTGAAAATGGTTGGATATGGCACGCTGGAGCAGATCAACTTTTGACCTGATCTGACAGGATTCGTTTGATGTGTATTTCTCAAAATTTAAAAATAAGATTATAGGAAGTTAAGAAAGTGTATGTGTCCCAGTAAGACTGTGATACTAGACGCCATTTCCTTCTTGGATCAGTTTTCTGTTTCCTTTTTGGGCGTACACATATGCTCTTAGTTTTGCTATAATCGCAACATAGCTTCAAAAGCTGTTCCTCCTTTATTGGGCAGCTGTATGTATTATCTTGACTTAAGTTAATAGTTCTAAGGTTCCCATGGTTTTGGTATTGTTGATTTAAGATAACTAAGGCCTTTATGCTCCAGCTCTTAAGTGTTTTTGAAAGATATGGCTGCTTTCTCTCACATCCACAAAACACACACACACGCACACATTCAATCCATTCGAGTGTCCAAAATGGCTTGCATGTAACTGTGAGGTTATTGCCGAACTGAAACTGCAAATGCTTTATAGTTCTTTCCTCCTAGACCAGTCAGATGAATTAGTAACTTGAGCACAAGAATTGCAAAGCCATCAAGGCTGCGTGGAATACTACAGTGCTTTAAGCCAAATCAGCATAAGACCAGATACATTATGGACTTTCAACAAACCCACAAATGAGGGGGTGTGTAATAATATATTTTTCTGGAGACTGAAATTTGATGATTTGGTACTTTACCATGTTATAAAACCTTTTGCAGGAAGTATCCACTGCAGTAAGGAGGCAAACAGAAAATTCAAGGGAAGCTGAAGAGCGTAATTTTTCTCCAGCAAGACCTGATGAAAGGAGCTGCAGCTCGAGGTAAACAGTCTTGTTCTTAGCTTCCCAGTATATTATTTAGCAAAAGATTAGTCTAATACTTTTGCCCAACCAAAGTAGTAACGATTAAGTCCGACTTGCAGAGAATTTGTGTTCTTTTCCTTTACAGATCGTTCAGTAAAACAATGTTTGGGAAGGGCGGGATACAAATTGAATTAAATAAATAAATAACTTGGTGGGAAAGCAGCTTTTAAACTAGTTAGTTTTTAATATGCTTCCTTGGAATTTGGGTGGTTTTTCCCCCCAAAGAGAAATTTAGTATTAAATGTGAAAATTGTGTTTCTGGAATGTATAAATGCTACCAAAGTGTGGTTTTCTGGAATGCAGTTAAAACAATTCTGAAATTTTTCTTGCATGTATGTTACCTATGTATGATTAAGAGCAATGAGTTTCCAGACTTTAGCAGCTAGTTTACATATGCGCTTAATGACAACAGATGATAAATAATGTAGTATGCATAACTGTTATCTCAACTGTTAGATTTATCTCAAAAATAGACTGCCCTCTGAAGTCCTTATCTGCCATAGGAGTCACCTCCACCCCCATTTTTTAAACTTATAGTGTGCAACTTTCAGTAGTAATTGCTTAATTAATGCAGTTTTGGATCATTGCTATTAAGAAAAGTGTTTGAGGGAAAGCATTCTTTGCTGCTATATTGTTACATGGTGGCGTTCTTACCATGTCATGCAAGTATCAGCAAAATGTAGATAGTGGTCCTTCAATTAATTACTGTACAATTTCTGGCAGACCACCTAGTATTTGAATGTTTCTGGAATGTTTGCAAAGAAACGTTGTCTAGATGGCCCTTGAATTGGAGTTGGGAGTAAGCAGTGAAGTGGCTAAATTTGCGGATGATACGAAGTTGTTCAGGGTGGTGAAAACCAGGGAGGATTGTGAGGCACTCCAAAGGGATCTGTCAAGGATGGGCGAGTGGGCGTCAACATGGCAAATGGGGTTCAATGTGGCCAAGTGCAAGGTGATGCACATTGGAGGCAAAATCCTAAATATAAGTACACATTGATGGGGTCTGAACTGGCAGAGACTGAACAAGAGAGAGATCTTGGAGTTGTAGTAAATAACTGAAAATGTCGAGACAGTGTGTGACTGCAATAAAAAAGGCCAGTGCTGTGCTGGGTGTTATTAGGAAGGGTATTGAAAACAGATCAGCCAATATCATAATGCCCCTATTTAAATCAATGGTGCCACCTCATTTGGAATACTGTGTGCAGTTCTGGTCACCACACCTTAAAAAGGATATTATAGCTTTGGAAAAAGTGCAGAAAGGGGCAACTCGAATGATAAAAGGGTTGGAACACTTTCCCTAGGGCTGTTTAGCTTGGAGAAATGACGGCTGAGGGGTGACATGATTGAGGTTTATAAGATTATGCATGGGATAGTGCAGGTAGAGAAAGAGGTACTTTTCTCCCTTTCTCACAATACAAGAACTTGTGGGCACTCAATGAAATTGCTGAGAGGTCGGGTTAGAATGGATAAAAGGAAGTACTTCTTCACCCAAAGAGTGATTAACACATGGAATTCACTGCCACAGGAAGTGGTGGCAGCTACAAGCATGGACGGCTTCAAAAGGGAATTAGATAAGCATATGGAGCAGAGGTCCATCAGTGGCTATTAGCCACAAGGTATAGTGTTAGAATGGATAAAAGGAAGTACTTTGTCACCCAAAGAGTGATTAACACATGGAATTCACTGCCACAGGAAGTGGTGGTGGCTACAAGCATAGACGGCTTCAAAAGGGAATTAGATAAGCATATGGAGCAGAGGTCCATCAGTGACTATTAACCATAAGGTATAGATAGTGTTGGGTATTACAAGTTGAAAACACTCAGTATATCTGGGGTTAAATGTTTGTTTATGTTACAGGAAGTCACATGTTTCTCATGTAACCAATGTTCTTTAGCTGTAGAATGCCCGGGAATTTTCTCCCTGATCTAGGAATTTGATTGGGACTAAAGTGTCAAGGTGTATTAGCATTTTATGGCTCTCTTCCTGTCTTTGTTTGGTGTTCTGAAGAACAAGAAGAGTAGCCATACTCTCTTCTAGTTTTTGCTCTGTTGTTATTTTCATCCCAGTTACCCTTCCCATGCTAGAATTTAGTAAAAACTTTATATTTTTTATTTTTTTCAACAAGAGAGTGCAAAAGTCAGTACTGGGATACAATCTCAAAAATGACAGAATGATTTCTGTCCGATTCCAAGGCAAACCATTCAACATCACAGTAATCCAAGTCTATGCCCCAACCACTGATGCAGAAGAGGCTGAAGTGGACTGGTTCTATGAAGACCTACAACACC
>NW_015173689.1:805208-882673 GCF_001447785.1 Gekko japonicus | reverse complement strand
TGGCAGAGATCAGTTCCCCTGAAGAAAACGGTAAGCTCTGTATCATTATACCCTGCTGAGGTCACCACAGCAAATTGACGCTGAGTGCCAAAGACCAGGGCACCCACCCAGAGCCTCTTTCTAGAGCTCGTTGTATGTATTTCCACACACACAATAAAAGCACAATCAGATCTCAGAAGCTAAGCGAGGTCGACCCTAGCTAGTATTTGTATGGGAGTCCACCAAGGAATACCAGGGTCATGATGCAGAGGCAGGTAATGGCAAACCACCTCTGAATGTCTCTTTTCTTGAAAACCCCAGGGGTCACCATAAGTTAGCTGTGACTTGATGGCACTTTTGCACCACCACTATCTATATATATAAAACAAAGTCCCCTCACTGTAAAATCAATGCCCAGGCCAAACTGCTGGACCTAGAAACACCAAATTTGGGGAGAGCGATCCTACCATGACATAGGTGCTCATAAGAAGGGACTTTTAGAAATTCGACCCCTAAGGGGGTCAAAAGGGGTAAAATGTGCTCCCCCCATTGATTCCTATGCGGGTGCCAGGCTGCTGACTCCCTGCACCCCCTGCTCTCCGATTGGTCAGCTGCAGAGCTCAGTGTTCTGAGGTTAAAAAAAAAAACAGTTACAAGGGACTACAGCTAATGACAATTGAGGAAATCAGGAGTGGCCAACCAACTGTGAGGTGAAGCAAAGCTGCTGGCCCAGTCTCCCTGTGGCTTCAAACATGCTCCCCCCTCCTACACCTGACAGGCAGTAACGCCTTAGTGATCCTGCCAGTCCTGCGTCCACAGTGGCTTCTAATACTCCTCCCCCCTCCCCTCCTACACTGGACAGGCAGCTGCCTGTCAGGTGTAGGAGAGGAGGTGTGATGCTTACAGCCACTGGGGAGGTTTGCTCAGCAAGATTGCCTTAGCCCTGCTGCTGGCCCAGCCTCTTCAATGCCTTTAAACTTAATCCCCCCAACACCAGACAGGCGGGTGTCTGTCAGCTGTAGGAGCAGGACCAGGGTACTTTAATCCATCAGGGATATTGCCCCAGCAGGATCACCTTAACGATGCTGCTGGCACAGCCTCTCTGATGGCTTCCAACACACTGCTCCCACCTCCTACACCTAACAGGCGGTTGTCTGTCAGGTGCAGCAGCGGTTGCAGGGTGCTTAAAGCCACGAGAGAGCCCACCCCAGCAGTCTCCAGAGAGGTCCTTCAGTAGAGGGAAAAAAGTACATTCGTCTCACTTTTTTACACTACAATCTTCTCCATTAGAATTCCTACAACAAATGTTACATTTTAAACTTTACATCATCAGTATTATAACTGGATTTACAGAAGTTAAATACCGTAGCAATGCACGGGTATCAGGCTGGTATATAATAAACTTGAACCTCTGATTTGTTTCTATCAAAAATCTAAATATGATGGAAATCCATTACACTGGAAAATACCTTGATACCACTGAATTGCTCCAGGTGTTTTCCTCAGGACTGCAGAGATTCCTTAGTTTCATTTTGAATTTATTTCCTTGTGAACAACCCCAGTGTATATCATTTTGATTGTAACAGATCCCCAGTGTATATCATTTTGATTGTAACAGATACATTTGGTAGACAAATTATTTCTTCAGAGACAGACTATAAACTACCCACACAGCTGGATTTACACACAAACTAAATAGAGCATAGTGTAAGTAGAGCAGGGTCTTAGATTAGGGGGACCCTCTAAATTAAAAAGAATTTTTTTTTGGTAGTGCTATGAGGCCTCTTAAACTTGACATAACTCAGCATGTCGTAATTGTGCCCCAACTTATCCCAGTTTTCTAAGTTTCTAGAATACAATCACTTGTTGACTTTCCATTAGGCTGCTATACCAGCAAATGTTCCTGTGATAGCTTTTTCTGACACAGTGTGGATGCACAGGCTTTGAATCAACCAAGTGTGGGGCAAATGTGACGATGGTTCACATAGATTCAGGTGGGTAGCCATGTTGGTCTGAAGCAGCAGAACAAAGTTTGAGTCCAGGGGCACCTTTAAGACCAACAAAGTTATATTCAAAGCATAAGATTTCATGTGCATGCACACTTCTTCAGATACAGTGAAACAGAATTTCCTTGACCATTACATATAGGAAGGGGGGGGGGTTAGTTCCCAGGAAGGGCTAGTGAGAATCAAGATGCTTAAGTAACTGGGTGATTATAGCTGAGTTTGGATTAAGGCAGTTGTTAAGATCTGTATTGTCTGTATGCCAATTTGCTGCTATTTACATGTCTTACCAAATGTGTTATTCCAATCTTAGCTGTATTTATTACTCAGTTATTTATGCATCTTGACTCTGTCCTGTATCATAGCTCATCTTCCTGGCCACTATGCTGATTTCCCTCCAGTTAATGGTCAGAAGTGTTTTGAATGCTCTGAATACAAACATTCATGTTCCACAAGCATGGATAAACATTTCAGTTCATGTAAGGATGCTGAAGCTTTTAAGTCTTCAGAGCTGGAATACTTAATCAGGGCTCTTTTTGTAGAGAAAGCCCAGCAGGAACTCATTAGCATAATAGGCCACACCCAACAGCAGGAACTCATTAGCCTATTGGGCCACACCCCTGACAGCACAGCTCATTAGCACATTAGGACGCACCCCCATGTTACCAGAAGTGTGGTTATCCAGCCATACCCACCTTTTGCTTCTTATTCTGTTTACCTTGTTTGTTGTCAAAACCCAGGGCTTTTTTGTATCAGGAACTCCTTTGTATGTTAGGCCACACACCCCTAATGTAGCCAATCCTAATGAGTTTCTGTTGTTGGGCGTGGCCTATTATGCTAATGAGTTCCTGCTGGGCGTGGCCAACTTGGGAGCCAGCCGGAACTCCGTTCCTGTGCGTTCCTGCCCCAAAATAGCCCTGCTTAACATGGAGTAGATGGTATCCCACCTTAGGCTGGAGGACGTTTCTCCAGCTGAAGGAACTTTCCTCCAAGTTTAGTAGCTCTTCTGTTGGAGGATAAACCACTTAAGGAGGAGGGATTCTTCTTATGCTGGAGGAAGGCTTAGCCTTTGTTCAGTGAAGTGGTAGGATAAACGCAAGCGTCCCTGTAACACATACTGAGGTCTCTGAGGCTGCCTAGATTGTGGATTGAATCCAGCACAAGTGAAAATGCAAGGAAAAGATTGTTGTAGCTGTTCATGCTAAATCAGGCGTATTGTATCCCCACTTGTGTCTGTTTGTTCAAGATCTGGTGCAACCAATTTCTAGGCACTATAATATATATAGGAGTGAAAGCAGTAGGTATGGTGCAAGGTCTTGTGCAAGCAGAACTGCGCTAGGTCTTATGTTTAAGTAGAGCTAAGTCTTATGTTTCCACTTGCACATTGCTGGATCCAAGGCAGTGTCTGGGAACAAGGTAACATTTCTTATCTCTCTTGACAGAACCCACATGTGTTTGCGCATGTATGTGTGGGGGGGATTACATGTCAGCCTTCAGATCATGAAGGTAACGGAAAGTGCTTTCCTGAAAACATGTTCATTTCTTGTACTCTGCCGTATCTCCCACAAACTCAAAGCAGCTAACAGAACAGCAAAAGCTAGTTATTTGATCCAGTTCAGATGAGCTATGTCGTAATATACTCTCTGCTTGCTTGAAATCTGATTTCGGCTATATTAGGGGCACACAGGATGCTTCTTTTGAAGTACTGAACAATGCATTTACAAAATTCTTTTTTTGAGAAGGTTACAAAAGAAGCCGAAGCTTTGAAGTCCGCAACCTTTTCTCCCCAAGGTCAAGAATCTCTGATGACATAATGTTTAGTACAAGCTGGGCCTTCTGTCACTGAGGTTAAAGTTGACAGTGCTTGTATGAACTTGTCAGTCACATGAGAAGGCCAAAACAAGCCAGCTGTTGTGAGGCATGGTTTTCAAAACCCATCTGTATGACAGTAAATGAAACAGAGGCTGGAGCAGAGTACTTTCTGACTCTCTGCAATGCATTTGCACGGATGCCTCTTTCCTGAACCTGAATGCATGGGAGAAAATGTTTTATTAAGTCTGGTAAGTTTAAAACCTCAGTTTAGTTTTGTTGGGAGTACGTTAACTTGAATTCTTCTGAGTTCATACCTGGGTTTTTCTTTTTCTTTTTTGAGTGTCCATTCATACAATACATCTCTTGTTCTCCTAGGCTGCAGTCCTGCTCAAAATTATATGCAAGTAAATCCTGCTGTACTCTGTGGGACTTACCTTTAGTTAAGTGCGGGCAGGATTGTAGCCCTTGTCTGTACGTGCAAGGTGTGCTTGCACGTCCCTGCCTGTGGAAGCTGCTATAAAATATTACAGTGGGTGAGGCATTGTATGATATAGCACTTTATTTCAGATGGATCTTCTGATTCCTGAGGGGTTTTTTTTTGGGGGGGGGGGGGGTTGGGGGGGGGGGAAAAAACACAATGACTGGATAACTCTTCCATTCCAGTTAGACGCATTAGACTGCATGTGCAGCTTTCAGCTGCTTTTGTTTTCGCAGTTAGCATAATGCACACGGAATTAGAAGACAGCGCTTTTCAAAAACGCTTGCTTGCCGCTGTGAAGTCTGCAGCGTTTTTCCCCCTCTTCATTTACATGACTTGCAAGCCTGTTCTTAGGTGTTTGGTAATGTGAGATTTCCGTACTTGCAGCTTTCCAAGCAGAATACTGTGGGTATGGGTTCAGGTGGAGATCTGAATTTATTTTTCTGAAGCAGTGGGAGATGGGAGCATTGGTGTGCCAAAGCCTTGGCTGAGGTTGCTGGAAGCAAACGGTGAGTGAAAAAGCAAATCTGAATGAAAAATTCATCTTGTGAGGTGTGGCTGTTTTTGTTTGATGAAAATAGGTCATGGGGTAGAGGGAATCAGAACATTTTTTTCCTTGCTTCCTGATTGATATCCTCCAGGGTGGTGGCTGAGCTTTCAGTAAGAATACTTATTTTCCCTCTTTACTGTTGCGTTATTCACTTGTGTTTAGCTGCTGTTTTCAGTATGTAATGATTGCAGGCTAGTGCACCAAGCTTTTGGATTCTAAGAAAATGGGGGACTAATAGGCAATGCATGCAGTCTTTTTCAATGATTGGGGGATGGAGACTGGCACATAGGGAGCAGGGGGTGGGAGTGTAATTGACTTTTCTAATCAGGCTTTCCTTTTGAATGACATTCCTTTGCCAGGAACTCTAAGTGTTTCTTCCTTTTGTCCTTAGAGCAGTTGCCATTTATAGAGTGTGACTGGACTCCTTTAAGTGAGGTTGTGTGTGTGTTTTGGCTGCAGGTTTTGAAAGAGCATGCAGTGTATTGTCTCAGCTTATTCCACTGCCATAAAATCCTTTGGCAACCACGTGTGTAGGATACTCCCCTTAAGCAGAAATGTGATAATGAAATGCAAACAAGGGATTTGTCACAATTGCTGATTTTCATCACTGAGTAACACACAGTAAAATCTTAAGAAGATTGTCTGGTTTGAAAATGGTATTTGGTTGTAGTTGGGTTTTCTTTGAGGAATCAAAGGACCTACTCCTGCAAAAAACAACAACCACCTTTTAATTGTTTTTAGGTATTGATATAATAGCCAGCTATGCATGGTGGTATGCAAGTAAATCACTGATGAAAAATTTTAATGAAGGGGATTTGACCATCAGCCATATACCAGGAAGTAATCTCTTTGAGTTTGCTGAGACATACTCCCAAATCATCTTGTATAGGATTGCAGCTTGCACACACTTACTTGAACAGTCCTACTGAATTTGATGAGATGTGGTAATATAGTAACCCATTCCCGTGCACTATGAGAATGAACTCATTATTTTAAGTTAGACCTATTTTCTTGTCACATTAAATACTGGATGCACCTTAAATATAGGAACTTTTTTGATGGCATGATACGTTTCTTGGATTTTCAGTAGTATTATGTATACAATTATTTTATTTACCTTACTTTTAACATACTTTTATTCAAAAAAAGGCTGGAGAAGATTGGTGGAGAAGGGGTGGGGGCAAAAGATGGAGGGACATAGGTTGACCGATAAGGGAAGGGGGGAGAAATAGAGAGGGATAGGTTGCCAGAGAAGGGGAGAGGAAGATTAAGAGAAGGAGGGGGGAGAGAAAGGAGGGGGGGTAGATTAGCAGATAAGGAGAGGGAGAGAAAGAGAAATGGGGAAGATTGACAGATGGGGTGGGGAAGATTGACAGAAGGGGAGGGGTGAGAAAGAGGGTGAAGATTGCTGGAGAAGGGGGAGAAGGAAAGAAGCAAAGGAGGGAAGGGATGCATACTCCCCACAAGTTTCTTGCAGGTTCCCACTTGTCTTTTATGTTTGTGTCTCTGTTTATGTAAGTTTGAAATCCATAACTCCAGGGCACTGTTTCTTAGGCAGGGGAAAAGATCTGTTCCTTCTCTTTAGGTGAATATGCCATTCATTAAGGCTGACCTCCTCAAATAATCATCATGAAGTAGTCCTCCATGCGGCTATGAAATTCACTTGTGTGGGTTCTCTTTTGTGTGTGGTGCACGCACCTCAGATAAGCACTAGTATTTTATAGACCCACATTCAGTTTTATGTTGTTCATAATCACACCTACTTTGTAGGTTTTAATGTAAACTGAGTTATGATCATAGGTGAAATTAACTAGACTCGTAAGGGTACTCTGTGCAAACTTGTCTTGATTTTACTTCCCCCACGGATAGATCATTTGGGTGTGGTACAGCTTGGGGCTGTGTGACTGAAGAGAGCCCTGTGCCTTGATTGATGTTGCAACCAAATATAATCCTTGCTTGATTGGGTGGGGAACTGCTTGGGTAGATGGGGTTGAAAGCTTTGGCACCATCACCACTGGTAAATGCATTAGGACTCGATGATTTTTGGACTTTTCTACCCAAAGTACATGCAAGCATTTGACATGGGAACAACTTGTGCCTCTTTTCGGCAAGATAGATGATTGTGATGTTGTTTAGGACTAGTGGCATAGGCAGTTTTTATATCCCATTCCTGCAGAGCACCACTCGGGGTGTTTTGGAGCAAAGGGGCTCTATAACCTGAAACTTATTTTGATACTTTACCGAATATCTCTATAGTTTCCTTTGTGTCTGGTTTGGTAGCTTCACTGGTTTTTCTGCCTCTTAATTCTATGCGCACGTAGCTTGATCCTATAACAGGCTCTTATTTGTTTGAAAAACTTCCACGCTCAACCCAGTTTTCACGTGGAAGGCTAACGTGCTAAGGAAAAGGGTGTGAGCTGACCTATAAGCAGTCCATGTGGAGGGAAGTGATGACACAAGGCTGCTTTCAAATGCAACACCTCTCTCCCTTCCCTGCCACTAGCGAACTCTACTGAGATAGTTACATGCCTGTGGGAGATCTATACAATGAGCCTCCCTGCATTTTGGAGTGGTTGTTCATTTTCTGTGCTCCATGTTCTGTGGGTCAGTTCTTAAAATTCAGCACAACTGAAACTGGACTTATGATTCCCTAATGGCTGAATATGGAATCCTTGAGAACAGAATGCTGCACCATATGGTTCACTGGCTTTGGAAGAGTAGTCTTGATTCCATAAGGTTCTTTTTCCAAGCTGTCCATTATTTATTTGTATCTTGGTTTCTTCTGGTTGATGGGACTCAAAGTGACTTAACATTAGTTAACACCAGCCAAAATCTCAGCTCCAGTCTAGGAGAAAAGACATCGATCCATAGAAGGACAATATTTATATAAATAGTCTGATGTCTAGAATTCCGATTACTGTGTGGTGTAAGTAAAGGCATCATTATAGCACTGACTGAAGGCAATTTATATTTGCATTGTTTTCCCTCAAATTTAATTGCAGAAGTGGGAAACCGCAGACTTAGAGACAAAGTGCACTTTCTGTTTTCATCTTATCACTTAAGAATCCAAAATGGGACTTTCTGTGGATAGGCTTTTTGTGAGCGGGACTGGATTCGGTGAGTTTTTTTCTTCTTCAGGGAGACTACATAGTTGTGTGTCTAGACATAAACAGAGGCATCTCACTTGCTTTGTCCCATTCCTGCAAGATAGAAAGAACCACATGTCTGCTGTGGGATTTTTAAAAAAATATTGTCCCAGACCAGAGTGTTTACTCTCACCAGGTGTAACTACAAGCATACGTACCTCTTTATACTGACTCAGATAACTGTCATCTTTATACCAGCATTAATTGTTTTGACTGATAGTGACTCTCCAAGGTCTCAGAAAGGGTATTTCCCAGCTGTACCACCTGAGATCCTTTGAATGAAATTGCCAGAGTCGGGTTTTTATGCATTTGCCTTACACTGAGCACATACATGTTCAAGGCATGAGGAAGGATAAAATCTGAACCCACAATCCTAGGCGCTGAGGGCAATTGTGCCATAATCAGGTGTATACTCACTTGGTTTTCTGTTTCTTCCACTTTGGTTTTCAGTACAAGAGGAAATATCAGGTATTAGTAGAATATCCTAGGATTCCTTGTAGAGGTCATATAGAAGTGTGATGATCTGTCCATTGCATATGAAGCTGCCTTTTATGGGATCAGACCTTTGGGCCATAGAGTCGAGTACTGTCTGTTTTAATTGTACCTCCAAAGCCTCAGATCTTGCTGTCCGAGGGACTTGACATACAGGGAGCTCCCAGATATTTTTTCTTTGTGAACAGTAGCCATGTGGGGCCCCTACTTGGTTCAAGGTTGCATGGAAAGGGACATTAACTTTCCCTCTTGAACTCGTTTCTTAGCCTGAAACCACCCTATGGAGATGCTATTTGCCCTGAAAGTACTGTTTATGAAAACAAAATGTTTGGGAGCTCCAGAGACAGAACCCCCAGTCTCTTCTAGTTTGACCCTGAGAATCTTTAACTGGATGTTCTAGGGATCGCTAAGATATGTTAAGTGATGCCACTGTCTGCATGATATAATTGCACAGAGACCTTTCTAAATCCCATGCAGCCTGAATGCACAGTCTGGTGCTTTAAGTGGCAAGCTTCTATGTTGGGCACCCAGCTCCAGGATGGTTTCTTAATTTTCTTCCACCTGAGTAACAGCAGCAAGGAAAGGTATAGGCAGGGAGAGACCAGACTAACTGCTTGAACCAGTGTTTTGTTTGCTTTTGTGTTAATTTGTCAATTCAGTTGTCAAACTGGGCTTGCAGCATGGCCAAGGAATGTGCTGAGGCTCCTGGTTTTTTCCCCTGTTGCATCTGTTTTCGCCAGGGCGATTTTACAGATAATTTGAATAACTGGATATCGGTTGTTGGAACGACTTTGAAATCTATGATGGTTAGAGCCTGGTTTATGTAAAAAAAAATAAAGTAAGTAAGGTGTCCAGAATACATGAGTGACTGCATATGTAAATGAACACACAGAGATCTTCCCCGGGACCACTGACATGCCCCAACAGTGATTCAGACACAGAATTCAAAGGCAACTCAGAGTCTGGCTATCTATGCTGCTTCTGTTTCTCTGTGTGGCTGCAGCCATTATTCGAGCAAGTTTAAACAAAATCTGGTCACTGGCTGTCTAATTACCATGTGGACTGCTGCTTCGTGTTTGGTTGCATGATTTTGCTATGGGAAAAATAGTTCTGTAGATTGGAAAACAAAAATCGCATGTGGGGCACTCAGACGGCAATCCTCCGGATCTATTTTCATCTTGGAACAATTTTCAGACGGTTATGTTAACTCTCATGATACGTTTACACTATAAATGTAGAGATGTATTTGTGTATATAAGTTAATGCAAACAAGGGCTACTTCGATGTGCAGATTTCTATGCTCCTGCCTCCCCACCCAGTCTATGGAGGGGGAGGGAACCTGCATGAGAAAGCCTTGTGCCAATCGTTTTCTGCAGAGACAGCTGCCAGAGGGAACAGCTTAAAAAAAAATTGTGAACAAAATTTATATCCCAATCAGGGCCAACAAGGTGGCTAACAATTAAAACAGGGCATTTTATAGCTAGATCATAAATCAGTTTAAAACCAAAACTAAAATTTTGGTTTTAAATCAAAGCCCCTAAAACGTAGGGCCAGGAAGGAAGGGTCTATGAACAAATGGCAAAGGGGGGAGGGGAGTCCTCACCTGCTGGCAGAAGACAGTGACAGATTTGTGTTTTATGTACCAGCACTTACACGAAGGTGAATGCTTTGATCTAAAGTACTCAGGGGTGCTTCACACATTCATCAGGAAACTACCTGCATGTATGAATTCAGCTGACAATGGACAGAACTCAATGATCACCCAATATCAATTCAAACATTACCATTAGTGGAGTCAGTCCGCACTCCTTCAACGTGAAATGCATAGGGGTTCTGTACCGGGGAGGGGGTCAGCATGTGTGCCAAACCAATTTACACAGCATTTTGGTTCTCTGCCCAACAATCAAGTTAAGCCCTTGAAGCACTAGCCCCACTGCTGGGGCAGTAGGAGAGAAAGGAGCAGGCATAGTTTATGCCTGTCAGAGACTCTCCCTGGCAGCTGGCAGCCAGGTCCAAGGTGAACCTCTGCAGCACTGGCAGTGCTACTGGGGCTTGGCTTGCTGTCAGTTTGCCTGGCCATGTACCAACCTCCTCTGTTCTTCTCCACGTTTCTTTGCTGGTCCACCAACATCCTCACAGACAGATGTGGTAGTTTGGGCACCTGGGCCAAAAGAGTTACCTGTCTTCACTCTTCATGCAACATAAAACAGTTTATCTCAGTGTGTGCCACTCATTAGAGATAATTAACACAAATAAATAAAATAGCTTGAGTCTGTAGCAGTGTTCCCTCCAAGCTGAGTTAGTGTGAGCTAGCTCGCAGTTTTTTAGCCTCCAGCTCACACATTTTTGCCTTGGCTCAGGAAGGATGGCTCCAGAGCAAACTGATTTATGCAGCAGCCAAATCGCTCGCTCACAACTTTAATGCCAGCAGTTCACAAAGTAGAATTTCTGCTCACAAGACTCCACAGCTTAGAGGGAGCATTGGTCTGTAGCTGTGGCCAAACAATAGTGTTAAGAAGAAAAAAGCTGATGTCAAATGGGATTCCAAAAGAGCTTTCCCTGCAATGAAATGGGAGGAGGGGACAGGCAAGAAAACAATGCACAATATAGATAGATGCATGGATAGAAAGGTTGACTGTTACTGCATGGAACACAGTTGTACAGCATCTGGACCAATCGTTCAAAGAATCTCTGATGTTGTATCTTACAGTAGTACAAATACTGGTGTGCCCCAGTTTTCTAAGTCATGTTAACTATGTGTTTTTTCCAGTAGTAGAAGAAATATGGGAAGAAGCTTAAATGAAAGGAACATGAATTCTACTGTTTATTTTCTTGTTAGATGGTTAGCAGAAAGGCAATTGGCATATCTGAGAAGGCACCCCAAAACTGATGGTTGGCCCTGCACCTCTGATGTTGTCCCTGGCAAAATGTGTGGCATGACACTGCTGAAATTTTTCCAGCACCTACAAGTAGCAAATAGTGAAACCTAGTGTGTGATGGTGTTGGACCACATATTTAACATTACTGCACATTACAGAGCAGGAAGGAGCCATAACACACAGTTACAGCTTAAGTGCAAGGAAGGGCCAGCAAGCCATAGAGAGGGACCCTGAGTTTACTGCAAGTCAAAATACAAGTGATTTCCTTTTTAGGATGAATTTGTGTGTAGGATGAAAACATCTAGAGGACTCTTGTGCAAATACATATACAGGAAACAGAAGTGCCACTAAAACATGGTCATGTATCATGAGCATTGATCATATTATGATAAATTCAGCTGTCATGGTAATGAGAGATGCAAATGCAATGTTAATCCAAGTCTTTATTTTACTTTCTCTTTATGATAAAGCAGTCTGTTTTTTTAAATGTAAGAAGAACTGGTTTTGGGTTTTTGCTGTGGGAATTGGCATTTGGGGTGATGTGACCTCAATCATGAATCATTTCTGAATTATATTTAATTGCATGAGTTTGTGCTATAGTCCTTAAAGTAAATAGCAGGCCTCAAAGTGGACTTCTTACTATTTAACACTGCTGTAACACTTTACAGGTTTTCCCTCTGGGTTCTTCTGGTGCTTGAAGCTTGCTTTCTTTTCTTCTTTCTGAACAGTAAGATCCAGTCTCTTCAGGGGTAATATGATTGGCATGTGTTGCATGAGAATTCACCACCCGGAATGTAAACACCTTGTCACATTTTCCTTATAACCATCTTGTGTGTCCATGTAATAAGGTTTAGTCATTTTTGTAGATGGGATTTGGCTTACTGTGAATTCTCCTGAACGTATGGCCTTTTGCTACAAAGCAGAGGATACCTAAGACTGAGTTGTAACGTTACTGCATTCATGCTGTTACTTAACAGCCACTGACAACTGATTGAAGGATCTTTAACGAGATTGTATTTGAGATGGTGAGACAAACACACTTGTTCAAGCATGCATTGTTGATAGTACACCTTGTCCTTTTGGCTGCCTTGCAGGCCATTCTCAGATTTGCATGCCAATTTCAGCTCCAAAATATTTCTCTTTGCAGTTGTTGGAAATGGTTCTCAAATTCCCTGTTTTCATCTTCCTTGCATGAGCGCAAATCCGAATGTGCATCAGGCATTCTTAGAAACTGTCTGGGAGCCTTTTAAATAAAAGTATACTGTTGTTTTATAACAACTGTTAAAAACTAATTTATTACAATGGAATGAGTTGTTACCCTTCTCACCAATCTCACCTTTATGTTCTTTAACTTCCCCCTCACACAGTATTTTAGGATATAAATAATAACATGGACCATAGCAGAGCATCCTTATTTTCAGTGCTATTATTCTGAGATCTGCCTGTTTGCCCAGTTAAGGGATTAATTCAGCAAGCTTGAAAGCAAGAGTTAAAAGTTCATTAAGAGTTTTGGCCTCACACTTCTGCTAAAACTGGGATATGAGTGTGCGTGAACGAGTAGTGTTATGATACTTTTGATCCTTGGATGCAACCAAATGTGGAGATCATATGGACATTACAATAGCCTAAGATTGTGTGCATGGTATTCCAAACATCCTTTGCTCCTATAAACCAGTGTATTAAACTTTGGCACAGTCTCTAGTATGACTGGTTATACTAAAGAAATTCTGGGACACAGTTGTTCCCTCTGAGGAGCTAATGTGTGATAATAGCCAGTTTCCAGCTTTCCATTACACTGTAGTGTGACTGAGACCTAATTTAAGTGTGACAGTGTCTGGCAACTTGCCCATGTGACTGTGCATGGCCCAGCATCTTGTTAAACTAGCCTAGTATAGTTAGATCTGCAATATAAACATGCCAGTGTGACACCTGCCAAGGCCACCACCCCACTCTTTTATTCACTTGGTGTCCCTGGGCCATTTTCTGTCTCTTGGCCTCACTTACTACAGGGGTTGCTATGATAATAAAATGGGGAAAGGAAAACCATATGCCCCTCCCCAAGCTCCTTGGAGGAAGGGTGGGTGGATAGACAGATAATATCTGTGTTTTTAATTCTGCAAATGATACCTTTCTGTAGAACAGCATCCTGCTCACAAAAAGCCTTAGTAAATATGGTTTTATTATTATTAGTGGCATGGTCTGTATCCCCCCAGTCTACTTAGCAAAGTTTGAGGCCTTCCTTCAGCTGAAGGATTCTTCCTCTCAACTTAAGTGTCTTTTTCACCAACAAAAGAGGAAGGCTTCTTAGGCTGAAGGAGGGTACCACCTTTTGTGTTAAAGGTGTTTTGACAGATTGACGAGTAGTCTAGCTTTGGAGAGGCTTTGAATCAGGGCTGGGGTCAGCATACCCTGAGGTGGAGCAGCTGCCAGTGCTCAGAGCTCCTGGCAGAGCCCGTTGCCACTGACCCTCCCCAGCTGTGCACCTCCTCTGCCGCATGTCCTTGGGCCCTTGCCTCCTGATTCATTTGCAAGTGCTTCACCACCTGTGCTTGCACTTCCCAGCATTGATGGGAAAGTGCATGCAGGTGGTGCAGAGTGGCAGTCTTCCTGGTGGACACCACAACTCTTACCAGGTAGTCACACCAGCCAGTGCTGTCGGGGAAGGGGTCTGGTGCAGACTGATGTGAGTATGTGTGGTGGGCGGGCTTGTGAGCAGGGGAAGGATGCTCATTTGGGGGGACATGCAGGTGGCTGGTTGGAAAGGAAAGCATGAGGGGGGCTGATGGTTAGCATGGGGAGGCCCCTGGGCACTCTTTGCTCAGGGCCCCCTTGAAACCTGGAATCAGCACTGTTTCTGAGCCTGTGCAGCACAGCCCTTAAGCCGATTGATTTTAGCCAGCCAAAGTCTTCTGATGAAAATTATTCAGGTAATAGATGGCAATAAGCCAGGGACTCACAAGGACTTGTGAGGGGCATCTCATTTCCCCCTCACACTATTGTACCTTCCCCTTCCCTGAAAGTCTCCACAGCCTCCCCCATTTTCCTACTTCCTTCCCACCCACCAGCCAATGAAAGGAGAGAGGAAGCAGAGGCAAGATGGAAACCAACAGAAGAGAAGGGAAGAAAGAATAGGAGAGACCAGTAAATGGGGAGCTTCAAATTAGGTTCCTTTGTCCAAGCTTTCACCCTCTCCTTAGCCTTTCCTTCCTCCCATCTTGTTTTTGGCAAGCCCTCACTTGCTTCTCTTATTCTTAATGTGCTTCACAATAATAGTCACACAATAACACAGTAGAGTACCACAATAATAGTCACAGCTCTCTATAATAGTTACAGTTAGCTTTGAGTCCAGTAGTACCTTGGAGACCAACAAGAGTTTCAGGGTCTAAGCTTTCAAGAGTCAAAGCTTCCTTTGTCAGACATTCAGGCGGGGTAGCTGTGTTGGTCTGAAGCAGCAGAACAAAGTTTGAGTCCAGTGGCTCCTTCGAGACCAACAAAGTTTTGTTCAAGGTATGAGCTTTCATGTGCATGCACACTTCCTCAGATTGTAGCATGCACACAAAAGCTTGTACGTACCTTGACTAACACTTTGTTGGTCTTGAAGGAGCCACAACTTTGTTTTGTCAGACATTGTGATAGTTACAACACCATTTCAGCAAGGATGCTTCCAATTAAGGATAAGTATACATCTAATCCATATCTTATAGATTCACTGCCATTGTCCTTGGGCCATTGATGGCAGTGAATCTATAAGTGAAGCTATAGTGAAGTCATAACATCCTTGAATTTGACAAGAATATAACTTTTGGCATCCTTGGAACTAAGATTTTAACAATTGTGCTTAATTCATCAGTTGCAACAAGCTTTAAAAAATGTCTAATCTGTGACCTGTCAGATCAAGCAGAATTCCTGTTACTTTTGCTTTTCCATTTCAGCTTCTTTTCTAAACTCACAGTGTCTCTCCAGCCTCCTCTAAGCAGAGAGCAAACCTGCCTTCTTTCTGAGTCTCAGAGGTACTTCTACTTGCTTTTAATTCTTTCCTTACGAAAATACCATTTGGCCATGTTGCATATTGTGTCTTTTTTTCTTCTAGAGTCTTTTTTAACATTAACAGTCACTATCTTTTTACATTCTTTCAAAACATGTATACTAAACTAACAGCAAAATTGAAAAAAAAATCCCAAATACTCCCTGAATATACTTGTTCCTAAATCCCTCCCTTCAACGTGCTTAACTGCAACTCCATTTTGCTATTTCTCCCACTCCTGTTTCTTTCTTGATCTGCCAAGTTGTGTATTCTCTTCCATTGTTTGTGATATTTTTAGTTCATATCAGCTTATCAGATGTCCTTTTCTTCTAATGTCTAATTCTTCTACTGTTTCTTTCGTTAGTCCTGTACATGTGGTGTTGCATACAGGACCAAGACATATACAGAGAGGGCAGGCCCAAGAGCCCTCTCTCCCCCTCCTCCCCTGCTTTATATACCGTCATGAATTTGTGCGTACTAAGGCCCTCTCTCCCCGTGATCGAGAGTGCCTCTTTTCTAATGCTCCTGAGTACAGGGACAGAGCCCACGTGGACATGCAGAGGTGCTATGTTGACACTGGGACACTTTCACTGTTCTCTCTCTTCTTGAAAAGCTAGCTGTAGGTTTAAAAAGCCTATATAAACCATGGGAAAGGGATTAGAGGGAAAGGTCAAATCCCTCTCCCAGCAACACCTCCCTGGTCTTCAAATACCTGGCAAGGCTGCTGATTTGTTTTTGTTTTTTACAGAAATGCTAGTTGCAGAAATTTTGCCTGGTGTGCAGTTTGGTCCATTGTTGGGCTGTACTGTTAAGTGCAATTCCATGACAATGCAAAACACCGTATTGGGCATAGAATATACTTTCCTCAGCTTTCATTTTTAAGAATCCCTCCCATTACAGTTGTAATATTCTTGAATACGTGGGCAATGGCAGCTGAAATTCGGAAGCTAGAGTGTGGCTACGTGAGATTCCCGGTGGTACTAGACCCAACAGCTCCTTGCTCTTCACTCTTCTCTATTACTAGTAGATCCAGAATAATTTATGCAGTCAGGCAGCTGTGAAAGTTTGGTAAATTCATACATTTCACCAACCTTCCATGCTATAGAATTTATGTTTGGTATATAATTTATGTTTTAAGTACAAAATGTGCATTTAACCTTGCTTACTAAAGTGTGCTCTTAACCATTCATAGGAGAGTTGAGTGATCTGTTTCCTGCATGTTTCCATGAAAAAACTAAGTAAGAATTTCTGAAGGATATATTTGGAGTAGGGGGAAATGAGAGTAATTGCAGGACTAGCACAAGCCCAATGAGTGCTTTCCCATTCACTTCAGTGTAGAAAAATGTTTTGTGCATGAGTGGGCCACTTCTGGCTCCACAGCTCTTCCTCCTCTGATGTGTGCCTTAGAGCCCAGAATACACCTTCAGTTGCTGGATTAGCTTTGATCTCTTGTTAACCACAGTCATATTCAGTTCAAGCCCAAAGGAGCCTGAGCCCTAAATATTTCATTCCCCCCCCCTGCAAAACATCTCCCCCCCCCCCAACCCCATCCACTTGTCTTGGCTCCAGGAAATCTGGATTTTTATACTGCTGTAACGCTGCAAAACATCCCCCCCCCCCCCAACCCCATCCACTTGTCTTGGCTCCAGGAAATCTGGATTTTTATACTGCTGTAACGCTGTCTTGCGCCTCACAATATAACCACATAATCCGTATGTGTGTTAAATGCTGTCAAGTTGCTTCCGACTTATGGTGATGCTGTGAATTAATGACCGCTAAATGTCCTGTCGTTAACAACCTTGCTCAGGTCTTGCAAACTGAGGGCCATGGCTTCCTTTATTGAGTTGCATCTTGCAATCTAAATATGTTTTAGTGATTGCATGTAGTGCTTAAGGAAAGACAAAGGGAATGATTTGTTTCAATTATCTGTGCATATAATTTGATGACGTTTATAATTATATAGAATCAGATAGTTTGTAAAGAATTCCATTCAAGCAACCCATTCTTCGTTTGCACCCAAGAGGGGATTGGGTGGTGTCCTACCAAGAGACTGCAGGAAATTCTTTCACCCTGTGGAGCCTTCATCTGATTTATGTAGTTCTTCCTCCCATGGAAGAGTCATGGAAGTGGGAGGATACAGGCCAATAACTCTGGTTATAACTCTGCATAATCTTACTCTTCCCTGGTACTGTTTGATTAATCCAAATTTCATGAGAAATGTAAGACCTCTTTTTTGTTGCTATGGTTTAAGTACTTGGTGCTGACCACTGTAGTTTGATAAGTAATATCATCAGTATTAGAGTTTCCTAATGATGTAGTGATTTTCCTTATTTTTCTAGACCAGTTGATGTAGGATATCCAGAAGGCCATCCTGGAGGACCAGTGTCTCAACCAGATTTTGGTGTAGGGATTAAGTGGAAAGCATCAGCCAGGCCCTCACACGCAGGGCAGACCTCTGTTTTACCTCAAGGGAGCCGAAGTAGATCTGGGACACTGCCCAGCGATTACAGGTATTCACAGGACAATGTGAATGAAAAAAGCAAAGATTACAGTGTGCTGCCGCCCACTGTTTCTGAGCTGCAAATAACAGATGAAAACCACCTCTATCAACCCCAAGACAAAGGAGAAGAAAGCCTACAAGCAGAGCTGGGGCATCTGAATAAGAAACATGGTCCTATACTTCAGAAGCCTCCCCCACCCAAACGAGATAATAAACACAGACGGCAGGACAGTTCTTTGGCATCAGTCCCTGCGTCATCAGAGTCTTTACTGACAGCAACCAGTTGGCCAGTTCAGTCAGTGCCTCCTGTTGCTTCCAGTGTGGTTGCTGGTCACTTCTCTCCTTCTCACACTGTGAAGGTTTCTGGAAAATTAGCAGGCACTGAGCTGCCAGAGGCTCCACAGCTAGTATCCACAGAGAATGTTTGTCAGCACTTAGAAGAAAAAACACATCTCAAGCCTGAACCTGTGCCATCTTCGACATATCACTACCTACAAAAACCTGGAATGGAAACATCAAGGTCCCCTTCACCACAGTTTGCTCCACAGAAGTTAACTGACAAACCCCCTGTAGCTGTCCAGGATGAGAATCCCACAAGGTACTAACATTTGTCTATATTAAGTAGAGATATAACATTTCTGGAAATTTTGAAGTCACAGGGAGGGGGGAATTGGGAAAGTTGAAACATATGCAATACTTATTTTCCTGCACCATATGCTGCCATACCACAGAGATCTTAATTTTTGCCATCTAAGAGGGTAGGGAGAAAAATGAAAGTTGAAGGCAGAAAACAAGTTCTGTAGTAAACCAAACAAAGGAGTCACAATAGGTAGAAGTCACAACAGCAGGTGTACCAACATAATTGGATATCGAGTTAAGCTTCATAACATTAAAAACTCTGAACACTTTAATAATGTATTATTAAACACATAACAGCATATTAATTGTTGCTAATATTATTTACATTTGAACAAAAATGTATTCTTGAAAATGTTGCATATGTCTATAGTATACAGAGAAATCATTATCTAATGCTGTAGACTGGCTTACTTAAAAATTGTTCATATTACATATTTAAGTAAAAATTTACCTTTCATTTTCACTAATTCCAAAAGCAAACAAAAGTCATAGAAGGGGTTTCCCATTGTTTCATATGAGTTTTTTTTTTTTTTTGTGTTCCCCCCCCCCCCCCCCCATTTTAAGATTTTTCCACTGGGAAAAAACACCAGGACAGAAAAACACAATTTTTTCAACCCTCCCCAAACTTTACATATCTAAAGCTAGATTAATGATTTGCCCTTACCCCCCAGTCTGTCTAATATATTTTCTTACATGTCAATAAAGGTAATTGGATTGGATTGGAATATATTTCCCAGTGTGATTTTTAAATGATATGGTGCATTTCATAGGTCTGGTATAATTTTCTTATTCTACTACAATAATGACTCAGTAATACTGATGATTCCAGCCAATTCTATTACTTCATAAAAGTTTTTGCTCATTTCCACCACCCCCCCCTGTGATTTATTAAATAGCAATAGTATAAAATTAGGTTCTTCATGGAGAACCAAGAATGAGCACTGGAATTCCACCTGGAAATTCTATTGAGCCTTCTCATTCCCTAAATACATAATTCGTCTGACTGTAAACCCTGAAGAACTTAATTGTTTTAATTGTTTAATCAAACTGAGATAGTCAGCTTTCAGTATAATCCCCTCAGTTGTTTTATAGGTGTATAACAAAACATTGTTGACAAAGTCCTCACTAACATATGGTCATGGATGGGCTATCCTACAAATCAGTAACTTGTCAAAGAAAAGGAAGGAGGCGGTAGGTATAAATGAACATTTTTTTACAATGGAAGGAGATAAGCACTGGGACATCCCAAGGATGAGTACTGGAATCAGTGTGCTATTAAATTCCAAAATCATCTCGTTTTGAGGGTGAGTAGGTCAGATAGCCAAGTTTTGTAATGACACTGAGTTCTAAGGTACCTAGGTTAGTGGTTAGGTCTCTGCAGTGGTGACTAAGGTAAAGGTAAAGGTTTCCCTTGCTCAAAAGCTAGTTCAATCCGACTCTAGGGGGTGGTGCTCATTTCCATTTCCAAGCCGAACAGCCAGCGCTGTCCGAAGATGTTTCCCTGGTCATGTGGCCAGCATGACTAAATGCTGAGGCTCACGGAACGCTGTTACCTTCCCACCGAAGCGGTACCTATTTATCTACTTGCAATTTCTTGCTTTCGAGTTGCTAGGTTGGCAGGAGCTGGGGCCAGAGACGGGAGCGCACTAGGGTCTCGAACTGCCAAACTGCAGACCTTCCAGTCTGCAGCTCAGTGTTTTAACCTCTAAGCCACCACAGCCCCCTGCAGTGGTGACTAGATGCCACTAGTATGTTCTTAGGGATTCAGTTTGAATTTCTGGCTTCCCCACATTACCCTGACCACAGATACTTCACTGTCGGATTGAGGTGCTCACTGCAAAGGCTTTTCGGTGCAAGGCCAGTGGCCTCCCATGCAGATTACTCCCCATATTAATCTCTTGGAACTTCATTCAGTGAGATTTGCCCTTTACAGATATTCTCAGGGGCAAGAAGGTGTTGATCCAAACAGACAACACTGCAGCAGTATATTATTTCACCAAACAAGGAGGCACGGGGTCCTATTGTAATGCTCCCATACTTTCATCTGTCCTTATCTGACATGCAGGCTATGATTGAATGTTTCCAGGTTTGGAAAGATTCTATTCAAATTCCCATTTGCTATGATGTCCAAATGCAAGGGCCTGGGCAAATTTAGATGCTTTTCTTCTATAAACCAGGATACTAATATGCTGGCACATATTATGTGCTCTTATGACGTAATTGTTGTTTTCTTTCCCCAAGAATCGAAAGAGTGATGGATAACAACACAATGGTAAAAATGGTTCCCATCAAGATTGTGCATTCTGAGAGCCACGCGGAGAAGGAAAGCAGACAGAATCTTGCAAGCACAATAGAGCTTCCTGCTTTGCCAAGTGGACTGGAGAAAGACCAGATTAAGACGCTCAGTACTTCTGAACAGTCCTACTCACGTTTCTGTGCTTATACAAGGCAAGGTGTGGAGTCAGAGCCTGAGAAAAAAAATAGATTGCCTTATTTGCAGCCTGCTGAAGCGCTTGGAACCAACTTGAAGGACAGTGATGTTCCTGCCCATGCAGTTAGCTATGTGAGGGCCAAAGAAAAGACAATTGATGACTGGAAGTCAGAGGAGTTAGCCAGAGAGATTGTGGGCAAGGATAAATCGTTAGCAGATATTTTGGGCCCTAATGTGAAAATCAAAACAACAATGGACCTGATGATGGGAATCTTTCCAAAAGATGAACATCTCTTGGAAGAAGCACAACAACGCCGGAAGCTTCTTTTAAAAGTTCCTTCACCAAAAGCTGCAGAGGACAAGTAAGTAGAGATTTCTTTCCTCAATTTCAATCTTTATTAAAAACGGTCATAGACCAACACAAGTCAGTATAAGTATAATACAGTAAATAAACAATAATTAGATGAGTGAATAGATACAAAATTATTAGAATATTAAAATTCTTCATACCTAAAACTTTCTGATGAATTTTACAAGCTATAACCTGTGGGTTTTCACCTATAAGTAGTATTCTGGAATATGGCAAATCGCAGCAACAAGCGTATCTGCTAAGCAAAGACAGAGTAAACTTAGAGCAAATCTCTAAGTAAAATTGGCAGTGAAATAAAACATTTTCTATTGTTTCAGTCTCACCTATGCCACAAAGGCAAGACCTATCTATCATGGGGGCCTTTTATATCGCCCCTCCAGTACCACAGCGGTGAGTGCTCGCCATCTGGCAAGAGAAAATGCCCTCCGTTGACTAGGAATCTACAATTAAGAGAGATAGGCGGTGGGGGCGAAAACATATCTAGAACTGTCTGAGGCCAGATAGGGAACTCTCTACATAGCTAGAGGTGTGAAGGCCCGGAAAAAAACGGAAAAATTCAGGGGGGGGGTGTTCTTTTCTGAAAAATTTGAAAAATTAAAAAAGGGAAAAAAATTGATTATGGAACGTTTTATTTTAACATGATAAATAAAATATTTTTAGACAAGGTGTTTAAATATTTTCCAAATCATTTCTAATATATCTATATATCTAATAGTGAACTGGCCCCCTCTGTGCGGATCCTTAAATCCGGACATCGGGGGCACTTGGGGGGAGGGAGAGGTTTGTGCACACGTGGGGCAGTCCCCACGTGTGCACAAAAATCCTAAATCCTGAAAAAAAATCGGGGGGATGTTTAAATCCCCCCGAAAGTGCCAGAGCGTTCCGTGCGCATGCGCATGGAACGCTCTGCGACCGAGGCTGCCACCGCTTGGAAGGGAAGCGGTGAGCGGCGACCCGGGAGGGGGGCCCAGAGCGGCGAGGGCTGAGCGGCTTGGAGCCGGGGGGAAGGGGGGAAGCCGCCGGCGCCACCTCTACCACCGCCGCCGGGCGGGTGGCCGGGGAACAGCGAGGCCTGGGTGGCTGCAACCTCCCAGGCCTCAGTTCGGAGCAGGGCGGCGCGTCCCCACAACAGACACCCTGTAAGGTGGGTGGGGCTGAGAGAACTCTGACACAAAAATTCTCTGATACAAAAATTCTCTCATACAACATACTTTATGGCAAAATGAATGTTCATAAGAGTACAGCTTACTTGGATTCTTCATATTCTACCCACTGATACATTTCCACATGACGTTTAAGGGCCAGGTCTACCAATGCAGTGGGAAGGGGTGGGTAGACCTGGACTCTGGAGGGGGGGCGCGCAAGTATCGCGGGTCCCCCCCTTGTGTGTGTGTGTGTGTGTGTGTGTGTGTATATATATATATATATGGTATCAGATTGATCTAATTTCTGTGCACTTAGGACAAGCAAGTCCTAGGTTACAAACTGAACTCTCCAATGCAAGAACAAGATGCATTTCTTCCTTTAGGAGGTGCTATTGTCTTTAAAGAAAGATGGGCAGACTTTTATAATTGGTTAAAGAACAAGACTTTGTAATAGACTCGCAAAGATGTTATGTTATGTTAAAATTACAAGTGTAAAGGATGTACAATCCTTTTTTCTTTTCTTTTTCTGGAAAAACTTAAAACACTTAAAAAAAAAGGAGGTGCTATTGTCAGAAGAAAATAAAAAGGTTTCAGTTTTGTTTTTGCATGTGGGTGGGTATTCTGTTTGTAATAAGTAAAAATGTCCATAGTCATATTTTGTGTTCCTAAAGTAACAGAATGACTTTCAATCTAGAAAAAACAAAAGAAATGCTAATGTCGCATTTTTTTCAATTTTTGCGAAAATTTCCACTTTTCCCCCGAAAAAACCTGGAAAAAAACCGGGTTTTTTTCCGAGCTTCAAAATTTCTGGAAATTTTACATATCTATACATAGCACTGCTGCTCAGTGTCCAACAATCTTTGCTTTAACATTTGTTTTGCCTGATCAAGCCCCGTTTCTAAAACAGGCTGAGGGGAAAAGCCCAGACTCATCAGCTTGTTATTTACTTCCCTTAACCAAGAAGATTGGTAACCCTCACTGAGAGTCAAGGAGGTTAAGCCCTGAGGACTGTAGTTTAGCTTTAGCCAAAGGTTAATGAAGGCAAGACACACCCTGGCCAAAACTTTAACCAATCAGTCTCCAGGCGCAAATTTGCATTAGAGAAACAGTGAAGCATTTGGAGGCCTGCTCTTCTGCAAACCAGTGGTAATGCCCTTTATTTTGTTGTATCTATGCATAAATCTATGTTCAACTTTTTCAGTTGAAGGAATCCTGTAATAAAAGCACACACCAGAACATATAGATAGGCTGCTAATCTTGTCCAGCATAACATTTCTAACAGCGTCCAGCCAGATGTCTCCAAAAAGTCTAAGCATAAGCATGAAGACCTCTTTGCCCAGCAATCTGGTACTCTATTTCTGAACATGGAAGTTCTGCTTAACTGTTATGGCTACTAGGAGCCTGACTTCTATTAATTTCGTCTTTTAAAAAAGAGCCAGAACATACAAACATAAATGAGGAGTAATATTCAGAGATGTAGACAATATGCAAAGTTATCGCCGTGGAAAATATTGCAAGTTACCTGAGAGAAGGCAAGACACTTTTTCCCCACTCTCAAGTTCACAGAGGTAAAGAAAGTGATTTAGCTTAACTATAAATTGCATAGTAGAGAACGTATACAAAACCAGACATTTTTCAAAGCTACTTGGATTTTGCTCTTCAAATATTGATTTCACTCATAATCAATGTTCCCTCTAAGCTGTGGAGTCTCGTGAGCAGAAATTCTACTTTGTGAGCTACTGGCATTAAAGTTGTGAGCGAGCCATTTGGCTCCTGCAATAATTAGTTTGCTCTGGAGCCATCCTTCCTGAGCTGAGACAAAAATGTGTGAGCTGGAGGCTGAAAAACTGTGAGCTAGCTCACTCTAACTCAATTTAGAGGGAACACTGCTAACATGGCCTAAAAGCATGTTGATGAGGCACTGCACACCAGAAATCGAGCCATTTCATCTAATTCTAACGAAAGTTTTATCATGTGCTCGTGTTTGTGACAATCACTTCAGAAACACACCCGTAAACATAAGGTGGGATCTATACAGCTGGCTCTCATCCCTAACTGAAGTTCAGGTGCAGACATTAAGCAAGTAGGATGTCATTTTGAAAGTTCAAGGGTGGCCTTTCCCATGCCTGAGGGATGGCAGTCCCAAATAGAAACTGTGGGCTGCTTCTGCCACTCAGTACAATGGAAAATGTTCAGCTCCATGAATTCATCAGCAGTAGTTTTATTTTACTAAAACATGGATTTATTTAAATGTATTGTAATATGTGTGAATTAATTTTTGTTGTGTTGTGATGTAATTACAAAATAAATCAACTGTATGAACTTGCTTGTTTCTAAGTGAGCTCAGAGGGTCCGAGAAGACTCCAAACATTTGTGAATGTGTGAAGACTTTTTCACAGGATGAGATTTTTCTCTGGGTTTCACACAGAAAATTTCATGCTCAGCTATATGAGGGGGGAAAAGTCACCGATGGCACCACTTGCCCTTATTGAGACCCACTTGGCCAGTTCACATGGCTGTTTTGTCATATGAAATATGGGAAGCAATGTAGCTATTAATAACTGTCTATTAAGTTTATATTCCATTGACACCTTAAAAGCTTGTGTAAAAAGCTTTAAACGTTTAAATTAAAAAGATAACTGTTTATTAATTACTGGGCATTTTCATTGTGTTCACATAAATATATTCCGCTAGATTGGCAGTCTGTTCCTTGATTGCTTGCATACATGCCTGTTCTCCCTGTCTATTCTCTGTCTGTCCTACTTCTGAACATCCATACGGGTTTTAGCATTCGAATCAGGTATATGCTCCAATGTAAGTGTTAAGTCCGTACTTAACAAAGTAGTCAGAGAGTGATTTCAGCAAAACTGAGGTTTATTCAGCTCTACAGTCAACTTCTCCAACACGGTACAACTCCTCATAGCCCGAACAGCTTGTCCATTTCAGCTGCTCGGTATTTAAACATTCCGGGCTAATGTAGCCACACCTACTATACAAGTTCCAACCTATCAGGTTGTTCGCATAATAGCCCAATCACAAACGTTCCCACCACAGACAGTTCAAATGTGATTGGACACAATACTTTAGGCGCGAATCCTAGCCGACGTCTGAAGCTTAGCATAGCTTCTCTATGGGACGATTCACACTTCATCCCCATGTATTCAGGGCAGCATCTGAATACATTACAGTAAGTATGGTTGAGCTCTTATATAAAATCCAGGAATCAGTGGTGTGCTTTTCTGCATTGAATGGTACGTCTAATTTGAACGTTCTGCCTTCATGTGGATGTTGAGAGGTGGGATGGGCTCACTATGTGGATGGAGATGGCAAGTGTGCCCGCACTTCCCCTGCCACATGTAAGGGAGTAACTGAGGGGATGTATAATTCAGTTTTGCCCAATAATTTGATTGTAGCAATGCAGTGAGATTCATTTGGGAACAGTTTTTTACAGTGATTTTTAGAGGAGCTTGAAGAGAACCCTACATGAAATTACAAATACTGTATTAGTGTTTATGGGTCAAAATGCAACAGTGATTGTTCAGACATCTCCTGCTTAAACAATGCCCCGTGGTTTTTATGGTTTGTGTTTGTTTGGGTTTGGGTCCTAATATTTTCTAACCAAAGAAAGAAACCTTGAGATTAATTACCAAGCAGGTCATTGTGAATGTCTTGCTTTTCCTAACGGAAAGAGGAGTCTCCCTGATCACCTCATACTTCCTCTACCGGTGAACCTGACCAAGCATGGCATTTTCAAGGTGGTGTGATGAGGCAACAATCGTTATATCTGATATTGGTTGTAATTGCAATTTTCGCTGAATGTCATCCAGTCTTTTCTTGGACTATGGCAGCTCGTGGCATGCAGTTTAGAGCTGTTTTAAACACTTATATTTTGGTAAAAGCGGAAAACCATTATCTCAGTAGGCAGCTAGCAAATGTTATACATCTAAATTCACTAATACCATAGTCGTGCTTAACAGTCAAATAATTGCTGGTACTTTTGCTTTTATTATATGCCTTCCCTGTCATTTCCTAACATTTCAGTTGTCAGTGGCTCTTCCTGAAGCTGAGTGAAGGCTGACTTCAGTAATGAGAGCTTGTAAGCATTAGCACTGTGGATAATGAAACAAGCAACTCTATTTTTCACTCAAAGATATGTTTATGGGATTATATAGCCAGAACCAATGAAAGCCCCCCAAAATATCTAAGCATTGCCTTCTGCGTGACACCTGTATAATCAAACATAGCACATAGTGATCAACATACAGTTGGAGAATAGCAATTAAGAAGCAGAACCAGCACTTTCAAGCAGACATTTGGGTAGAGTCTTCTAATTGCCCATCTCTATTGCTAGGTTCTGAGTGGCATAGCTGTTTCATTCAAGACATCAGGGGTTGAGAAGTCTCTATAGTTAATCACGTTTCTTCTAAACCTACAATTTACTGGCTGCAAACGGTATTTCAGAACTACTGCAGACTTGTTACAAATGGTATTAACTAGCGCACATACACAAACGAATCGAACATGGGTGTGTTTTCTCTCAAACTTTCTCTTAGGAAAGAGGAGCAGCCTCTGCCTTTGGCCATCCCTCTGACAACCAGTTCCACTTACTATAGCACATCTGCACCTAAGGCAGAACTCCTGATCAAAATGAAGGACATGCAGCAGCAACAGTTACAGCAGCAAAGCGAAGAGGATTCTGAGGATGAGCTAGACCATGATTTGTCTGAGAAAAAGGTAAGCATACATTCATATTTGCATTTTTAAAAAATAATATATGGGGGAGGGGCTATGCTGGTGCCTCTTTGCCACAGCCAGGCTGGCTACAACTAAATATGGCCAAGACAGAATCGATACAGCAGCACATGCCAACATGCTGGCATACGGGCACATGCAAGAGGGGAGAAATACCTGTTCCGCTTGCTAGAAGAAATGTGAGTAGACAACACATTCGTTGTACCAGGACCTTGGTAGGGCTTCAGTATTTGGCTGAAGAAACACCAGACAATAACAAAGACTGCTGTCTGTTTTTAGACCAGCACATTTGAAGCTGACTTTTATCCCTTGATCTGGAAAACCCCTATCTAATCTACATTTAGCCAGGATATTGAGATGTAATCTTTGACTCTCAAGTCTGTTTACTAAGCATTTTGTAAGTGGTGCAGTGGGAACCTCAGTTGTTCGTTTAATCAAGATGCAGAGGGCCAACCATGGTGTTTCAGCCACGTACCCTTATTGTATGTCTTCATCTTATAATAACTCAGCTTTCTGTTCATGTGATCACTGAGATATAAATAGAAGAATCCTGATCTCCCCCCGCCAATTGGTTGACCTAATCTCAGATGCTTTCAGTCTGTGATTCAGCATTTCAGCACACAGGCAAATGAAGTAACAGAAGTGACTTCAGGGACTGCTGTCCTTGGGTAACTGATTTGTGTAAGCTAAAGTTTATTTAGGTACATAGGTCCAAAAGCTAAGTCTGGCAAACAAATCTGTGGTCCTCTTCCTAACCCATTTTGGCTGTTGCACCCTTTTAACTACTGCTAAAGAGTAACCTGGAGCTATGGTCCAATTTTAACTATATTTTACAGTTTGCTCAAAGATGACAGGGTGAATAGAGTGATCTTTTTTATTTTGCTGGAGCCATGTAGGAGCCATTTTTCCCTTGTGGCTTGGAGCTACTTCACCCACCCATGTGGTTGCATCATTCAGCTATGTGGGATCGCCTCCCCAAAAAGTTGTTTCTGCATACCTGCAGCTTCATATAAAGGACACCTTAAAAAGGTAAAGGTTCCCTTGCTCGAAAGCCAGTCGAATCCTACTCTAGGGTTGCGGTGCTCATCTCTGTTTCAAAGCCGAAGAGCCAGCGCTGTCCGAAGACATTTCCGTGGTCATGTGGCCGGCGTGACTAAACACCAAGGTGCACGGAACGCTGTTACCTTCCCACCGAAGTGGTACCTATTTATCTACTTGCAATTTCTTGCTTTCGAACTGCTAGGTTGGCAGGAGCTGGAACTAGAGACTGGAGCTCACTCCGTCATGCGGCACACTCGGGTCTCGAACAGTTCAGCATCTTAACCACTTGAGCCACCTTACAGAGACTCAAAAGTCCATCGTACACTATTCTAGACTTTGAAGGTGACGGTGAAACTTAAGAACTAGTTCATTTGGTCTGTAGTAAGTCAGACAAGGACCATTTTATCCACAAAGAGCAGAAATATGGGTTGCAATCTTTACCGCCAAAAATACATTCAATATGGCTGTCGCTTTTACTCCACCTTAATACAGTGTTAGATTTTTGTGTGGTGGAACTGATGCTTTTATTCTGCATTCCATTCTGTGTATGTATGTGAAAGGAAATCTCTAGATGTAGAATTGCATAACTTTCTCACTCTAGGTTCTGTGATTGTTCCATAGGACCTCTTAAATACAAAACATGTAGAACAGAGGCTCAGGAGCAACATACAGTTCTTTGACATGCCACCTGTGGCTACCCTGAGCACTATTCCCCAACGTAGGTTCTACCCCGTGTTCTAGGGAAAGGGTCAACACTATTGCCTAGAAGGGGTTCTGGTTGGCAGGTAGTTCCCGCTTAGCATCCTCTCTTTGGTAACACTTGATTTCAGGTTGAACTTTTAATATAAGGATGCATTTATCTTTCAGCATCTAGCCTAATAAAGAGGTCTGGTGAACTTGAAAGCTTGTGTGCTGTTTCGTGTCACAAGGCTGACTTTGCAAGCCCTTCCCCTTACTCCAGATACACAAGGGTTGGTTAAGGTTCAAAAGTAGTAGTGAGAGACCACCTCACAAGCTCAGAGGAACCTTGATAATTAAAATGGGTATAGTTATACATTTAATATTAATACTTATCGTATGTTTGCATTTGGTGGGATGGCACACAGGGCACAACAATAGCCATGTTACTCTTTTCATTGATGGTAATTGTGAACATATATGCTGAAGATGGTGGCAAGCTAGAGACACCTTAATGTTGGCGCTGCAGACAGACTGCGAAAACTGGCTCAAATTCAGTTAGTATCGCCCGGTCGGAGAAAACTGGATAACTGGAGTGGAGTGAACTAGAGTGGAAGGCGAGGTTGGAGGACGAAAAGCTGAAAAACCTCTTTTGGACTAGCGCAGCCATCGACGGGGATTGGTCATCGGATGGCCTTCCTCTGGTGGGACCGATGTCCGGATCCTCGGGCTGGCGCTGGGTCCCTGCCGGTGCTGGAGACGTGGACGGCAGCTGGATGAACTCCATGCCGCTAGTGCGGCCGCCACCTTGGGGCGCATACGGGGACTCCAGGGACCAGTCTATTTTGGTCTGGCTGGTGGTGGGGGCACTTTCAGCTGAGCGGTCAGCGCCGAAAGTGCAGTCTGCCATGGAAGAGCGCCGGGCGACTGGGGTGCCTGGGGGGGAGGCGACTTACAGGGGTCCCTCCTGCCCCCTGCCCAAGCCGCGGGATGACCGGATGACCACATTGAACATCACGTCTGTCCTGGCTCGGGCTGATCCCCCCTTGTGGAAATTTGGCGCTTGTTCTGGGAGTGGCAGTACCCCGCTCTCCCCCCCCCCCGGCAGGCTGGCATGGGGACAGTAGGACTTCAGCGCCACTGGACCTTTATGACCATCCACAGCAGCAGGAGAGGGAGAGGCAGAGGACAAGCAGAGTGATCTCCTACACTGAGAAAGGGCCGGTACAACAAAGAACGGGGGTCCTGGAGCTGTATGGAACTGTTTCGACTGCCCTGGAACACCGAGAAAGAACTGGAGGTGCCATCGGATGCCACTGGGTGCGGGACACTGGGCCCGAGCATCAAGGCCAATCCACTCAGAATCACTCAGATCCACCGAGGTGAAGAAGCCTGAGGAAGATTGAACAGGATCGAATTGCTGCTGCCCCACGTATATAATTACTGTTTGTAACTGGCTGTTTAAATTTATAGGAATTAGATTTTAGACTTAATTGGGGGGTATTTATTGTTAATTAATTGTTGTTTGCCAATTAATTGGGGGGTTGATTTAGAGAGGGATTTTTAATTGATTGATCGATCAAATTGTCCAATTAATTGGGGGGTTGGGGCCAGGCGGGGATGGAAGGGAAGGGGGTGGAGAAATGGAGAAGCTCGGCCACCTTCCAGCCTGCGTCCCATCCCAAAGGTGGCAGGCAGTGGGGCAAGGATTAAAAACCCCACTCCTTCGGTGGGGCACCGTTGGTGCCAAACCCGAGGGTCAGGGGTTTGGGAGTGCTCCTGGACGCCTCCTTGACAGTGGACAATGACAAAGGTAGCAGCCACTGCCAAGACAGCCTTTTACCATCTTCGGCTGATTAGGCAGTTGGTCCCCTTCCTCAAACACAATTATCTGGCTTCGGTGATCCACGCTATGGTCACCTCGAGGTTGGACTACTGCAATACTCTCTACGTGGGGCTGCCCTTGGGGCAACTCCAGAAGCTGCAGCTGGTGCAAAATGCAGTGGCCAGGCTGTTGATGGGCCTCCCTATGTGGGAGCACATTCAGCCTGTGCTGAAGTCACTGCACTGGCTACCAATAGCATTCCGGATCTGCTTCAAGGTGCTGTTTTTGACCTTTAAAGCCCTTTATAGTCAGGGGCCTGCCTACCTGAGGGACCGCCTTTCCGCGCATGTTCTCCAAAGAGCACTGGTACACAAAACCACCTGCCCCCCCCCCCGGGCCTAGGGACACCAGGTTGGCGGCGACTAGGACCAAGGCGTTCTCCGTGGTGGCGCCGACGCTCTGGAATGAGCTCCCCAGCAAGATTAGAGCCCTGTGGGACCTCCAGCAATTCTGCAGGGCCGTGAGAACAGAGTTTTTTCACCGGGCATTTCAGTAGGAAAGGCCCTATATCGGCTGCGCTTCACTTGCACTTTATTATACGACACCGCCACATTTAAATGGTTTTAACTGTATTTAATTGGAAATGAGCTGAGCTATTTTATTGAGTTGTATTTTACATATGTACTTATGCTGGTTTTATAATTGTTGTAAGCCGCCCTGAGCCGCTTCAGCGGGAGGGCAGGATAGAAATCTAACGAATAAAATAAACATAAACATGGGTTTCCATGAGCCATGGAGTGATTATCAATGATGTTGCTGGGACTGGAGGAGGAGGGTTCCTTCTCTTTAACCTTCCTTTCCCTTTCCTCCATATTTTCACCTCATCCATTTGTTTGCTTACAACAACAAACTTAACATAACTACTCTTTTGATTTATGAATATGGCTGCATTCAAACATCATGAGAACTACCCAAGAAGTTCTTGGGCTTGAGCCAGGAAGGCTTCTCCCCTCACATGTGATGTGAAGATTGAAATGTCCTAATTGGGAACAAAGTGTCATTTGCTGTGACAACTGAACCGGCCAAAATGACAAGCTATGGTTTGTCCTTTTGCTTACAAATGAGGATTCTTAACCAGGCCATGGGTGGCTATTAGAATATAAGATATTTGGATACATACCCATCTCAGAGCGACCAAGTGCTTATCATAACCCTTCCCTATCTAAACTGTACAATATTTTAAAAATATAGGCAAGGGAGAGGACTTATTATGCTGTGGTTATATCACTTGTACATGATAATTTGTCCTCCCCCCTCCTTTTTTCCCTTTTTAAATTTAGCAAGAGCTTATAGATAGCATAAGTCGAAAGTTGCAGGTGCTGCGAGAAGCACGGGAGACACTCCTGGAAGACATTCAGGCGAATAATCTGCTTGGAGATGAAGTAGAGGACGTTGTGAAAAAGGTCTGCAAGCCAAATGAGTTCGACAAGTTCCGGATGTTCATTGGAGACTTAGACAAAGTGGTCAACCTCCTGCTGTCCCTCTCTGGTCGTCTCGCCCGGGTGGAAAATGCCTTGAACAATTTGGATGAAAATGCTTCTCCTGAAGAACGGGTAAGGCAGTGTAGTGTGGTTGTTCTGTTTTGAAAAGCCACCATCTGGTTTTTGTCCTCTTTGTGTTATTTTCCCTAATAATACAGCTGATGAAAAGTTGTCAAGAACTTTAGAGAGAACTTCTTAACTCAGAAGATTAGCCTACAGAAAAGCCAGATCAGGGGTCAGTAGCCTTTTACAATTAGCCAAACTATCCAAATTCAGAGCAAGAGATCAACAAAGAGCATCGCTGAAAATATACAGCAACATCAGTAATAATTGACATTTGTTGAGTAGTAATCCATAAAGCTTCCACAGACCAAACACTGGTTATTGCAAGGTCTTTATTAGGAAGTGATGCACACAGGGTCACACAATAAATAAAAAATACACACAGGAGCAAACGGTGTGGTAGTTTGTTTTAGTGCACTGGCATAAATCTGTGCATGGATTACTTGCAACTGTTCTCCTCTATCAATACATCTAATTTGTAATGTGACCCTATCTGTGGATACTTAAATCCAGAGATGAGGGGGCATGGACAGACAAGATGCATCTTTCTATAAACCTAAGAAAAGCCCCCTGTTTGCAGAAAAATCTGAAATCTAAGAAAAAAAAGAAAAAATGGGGGTTTAACCTCATCTAAAGTGATAGAAGCAATGCCTATACCTTTAAAACCAAATGCCCTCATTGGCCATTGCTAGGCAATCACAACAGTATTGCCAGTCTTCAAGCCTTGATTTCTGTCAGTAAAAGGTAGGGTGGGCAGGGCCCTTTCCAGGGCTATTTTGGCCTTTGGAGCTGGACTTCTCAGTGTCAGGCCCAGCAATAACCCCTGGGTGATTTGCTACTATGCAGCTTGCATGACTTACCCAGGCATGGCTGCTCAACAGCAGTCGCTCCATGAAAGCCCATGTGGTGTAGTAGTTAGAGTTTCAGATTAGAATCCAGAAGAACCAGGAGTGAGACCTCACTCTGCAATGGAAGCTCACTGTGAGATTTTGAGCCCCAAATACCCTATAAGCCTAATCTACCTCGCAGGGTTGTTGTGAAGATAAAATTGAGGAGAGGAGAATTATGTAAACTGTGCTGGTTCCCAATGGGGAGAGAGTGGAGTGTATATGGAGTAAATAATAAAAATAGCTGAAAATGGGGGGGGGCAGATAAAAGGTTGGTTAGTGGGTGGGAAGAAGATAAGGAAACAGAGAGAGGTAAGGATATAGGGGCTGCCAGCATGAGGGAAATAGTGTGAGGAGGGGAAGGTACAGAGAAAACTAAGGTGCCCCCACAAGTCCTTGCAGATCTCGGACTGTGCGGCTTGGCTCATCCCAGAGGCTGGCACCGTACAACTGGGCCAGACTTTTCCCAGGGAGAGGTTGCTGAAGAAAGGAAGGTTGGGAAAGGAAGCTTCTTTTAAAGCTAAAGACAGAGGGCAAATAAAGATAGGTTGGCTGGTGAGTGGGAAGGAGAGAAGGAAACAATGAAAGGGGGAGGATATGTGGACTTTTAGGGAAGGAAAAGAGGAAATAGTGGGGAAGAGGAAAATGAGATACATGTCCTAGCAGGTTGCCTACTTGTAATTTCTATTTCTGTAAAGAGTATGTAAAGAAACTCATGTCCCATAAAAATCTTTGCCTGCCATTCCCTTCACGTACTGGTGATTGTTTGCAGACCCTTGAGATACACCTAACAGGGAGTGAGTCCCTAAATTTTGAATGGCTAATCACACCTAGACTTAATGCTTCATCAACATTATGAGTACCATGAGACTCTGGAAGCTGCTATCTTTATTTGAGGTGCTCTTAGATTTCTAACATTTTTTCTTCACTGTTTCTTATAAACAGTGAAGACTAAATTGCCACGTACTTGCAGTGTAATCCAGCCCAAACCCATTCATTTTAGTGTAACAGTGAGAGCGTGTTTTGTTTTTTTGGTGGTGGTGGGGGTTAAGCATATATTTCTGTACAGTTCTTAAATTGTCCTTGGACCTTTTCTCCTGTTGGTTTTCTCTTAAGTTCGGTTGGATTTCTTTTTTCCATCCTTTCTCTTGCCAGGGTTTGGGGGGGGGGGCAGGAGGAGAGGTGGTATTTGTTGCTAGGGATGGGCACGAACTGGTTCACAAACCAAAATTTGGCCCAACTTGGGCCAGTTCAGAGTTCCCGAAGTGATTTTCAAGCATTTACTGGATTTTTGTGGTTGGTTCAGTTTGGCTGTTCGGGGCCAGCCATTTAAACCTAACTGCTGAGTGGTGCAGGGTCTGTGCTGAGTGGTGCTGGTAGCCATTTAACCCTTCCCAGGCATCCCCTCTTTCCTCCTGGCCACAGCTGGGAGAAATGTGGAAGGGAAGTTCTTTCAGCCACAGTGATTGTGATCTGAATCCCATGATGAAACCATAACGGAATATGTGTATGCAGTGGAGCTTTTGGGGGGGAGGAAAACTGGGGCAGGGGAGGATGAGCAAAAAACATCCTTTTTTTAGTCTAAGCTTAGACATTTCAACTGGGCCTGAGCAAGGGGAAGTTTAACATTTTGTTCCCCTTGATTGCAATGGCAAAGTTAAGTATGTGCTAAATCAGTGGGGCTTGAAAGTGTTTAACTTTGGCTGGATCATCTCACACATTTGAACCTATAATCATGCCAATATTCATAGCTGAAATTGCAAAAAAAACACCCTTGTTATGAATTGCTTTGCTCACAGTTATTATAATAAATATACCTCCTTTTGAACTAGACTGTATAGAATTGTGATCATGTTTGACTTAAAGAATTCTCAATTAGATTTAAAGTTTGTAATCCTCACTAGTTTTTGGTAACCAGACACATTGCTGAGTACGCATTTGAGAGAAGGCTGGCTTGCATGCAAAAATTAAAATTGTCTCTTAAGTGATAGGCTTTCCTGTCAAAACAAATGATTTTGTTTTTTCCCCCCTCTAGCGAGTCCTGGTGGAAAAACAGAAGCTACTCACACAACAGCATGAGGATGCGAAGGAGCTGAAGGAAAACCTGGATCGAAGGGAACGCATTGTCTTTGACATTTTGGCCAACTACCTGAGTGATGAAAACCTTGCAGATTATGAGCACTTTGTCAAAATGAAATCCGCCCTCATCATCGAGCAGCGAGAGCTAGAGGATAAAATCAAGCTTGGTGAAGAGCAGCTCAAGTGTCTGACTGATAGCCTCCAGCCTGAAAGGCCTAAATGACACAGACCATGGTAATTTGGGTGGCATTCCAGGTATGCGGCATCTGTGACCACTAGGGGGAGGCATTGAAAAGAAAATATCATAATAGCAATAATGTCAGAGGGTTTGTTTCTGTGTTGGCTGTATTTGCATTTCTGGAATCACATTTGGTCTTCTCTGGCTTTTTCTATCATACAGTCTTTATAAAATTCTGCAGCTCTTCAATTCCATGCTTCAGGTTCAGTGCATTGTAGAATCTGCTACAATTTAGCATAAAAACAGTTCTTAGTTATTGTTTTATTAAGAAACAAATGAATGGTTTCTGTTCTCCTCGGATGCTGTACAGATCATTGCAAACCTCCAAAATAAGCAACATTCAGGACTGTTGAGTTTAGAGAGACTTTTCTTTTAATGTAGCTATATCAAGCAGAGAACACAACTTTCTGCCTGTTGTATAACAGTGCATTCAGATTGGTAAAATGTAGGGACATTTTCATTCATGTACATTTGATTATTTTTAAGGTATTTCATAAGAAGTGTCTCTCCAGAAATCATCAAAATCATTTCTACAGGTAACCTCTTAGCCATTTGTCACAGTTAAGTCCAAACACTAAGGCATGGTGTATTTGTGTGGCTGTTATTTTTAGCATCCTGATGAGGGGAAACATTATTACCATTTCATTAAATGCTTCCCGTGTGGGGAGGGGGTGGCTAGGAGGCAGCAGGGGAGAGTTTTGTTTGTTTTAGCTGTCCTGTGTATGAAAGTGGTAACTAAGGTCCCAACCACTGGACATGCGCAGGATCTAAACTACGAAATAGGACTGCTGTGCCACACTAGATGCTGCTTGCCAGAGAATCAATGGATAACACTTCAGATTATTAGCAGACCATGCTGCCCATCTTCCTTCCCCACCCTCATTTTCACAGAGCCCATTATTTCATGCAGCTTGCACACTTGCTGCTTCAGTACTGGTTTTGCCATCTTCCTCTGTCTTCCACAAAAAGCACTATACCATCTTTTGCTTCGTTACTTCACAGTTGCATGCATCTTACATTTACAGTGTGTGAGAGGGAGATGTATTTCAGTTTTGTATACTAACTACTATTCCTTTAAAGGGACTTTGTTTCACACCTCAGGATCATATGGAACATATTTCTAACCGTACCATCCAATAGTGCTCCAGCGTTAGTAAGAAGTCCCATTCAGCTGTCTTATAGAAGATACAGAGGATGCGATAACAAACACTAATGAACTGTTCTGTATGTAGCTAGTGCTGTCTTGTCCACATTTCCATCGGGCAGATGAAAATCCTATGGGCTGTTATATTCACTCCGCACATCACTTTTCAATCCAGCTGCCATAGTCTTTTCTTGCAGAAATGAGATTAGTTCAATTGTTACAGAAAAGTGAGAAATCCATCTCCTGCAACTGTTGCATTGTGACTTGAAAGCGGTCCAAGGTATTTATTGGCCGTGCACAGTCCTGTCATAATCGGCTTCTTGGATTAAATACTTCACAAGCAGCAGACTTCAGTCCTCAGTGGGGCTTTCTCCCCATTGATGAATGTTTATTGATCCACTCTGCCCTCCGCCACTTGCTTACATGAATGGCATTCTTTTACGGTTGTTCTTACCCCAGTTCTGTCTTGATTTGTTCATCTTAGAAGACCCTTGCCACCACCAGATGCGGCTATGTCTCTCTGAACTGATGCTCATTTGGAGAAGGGGGGATTCTTTTACTAGTTTTTAAATATGGCCAAGCTAAAAAAATAAGTGTTTAGATTTCTGTCAGTAAGCTTTTACCTGTGACATTTTTTTTAAAAAAAGAAATGACTGTTTTAATGGTTCTAATGGTGTATGTGGACTCCAAATATAATTTCAATATATCTGTAAACAGTGCTTTGAGTTAAGACCTGTAATTCTTATGAAGATAGCAATATGGGATTGATATATAACTGTATATTATCCTTTTCATAATGTGATAGTAGTCACCACCTTTGGCCTGCCTGCCTCTCTGGCTCTCTCTTTTTAAAAAAAAAATTGATTTGTTGGTTGTTTCACTGGATGGGATCAGCAGATGGATTCCTTCTCTTCCTGTATATAATTATATAAATAGCTCCATTGTTGCTTTGTGAGAGAGAATCTGGTGCTAACCTCTTGCCTTGGGCATCCATAGGTGATGGCTTATTTCTCTATTCGTCTATATGTGACATTTGCAATTTTTAGGCTTTTGTATAGTGAACAATAATTGTCAGATCCCCCCCCCCGTTGTATCTTTGGAATATGCAACCTTGAGGAAAAGCATATATTCACTACTCACTTGTTGCTTAAATACGTTATCTACTGATAAAACTACCTTGCTTGACCAAGGGAAATAAACTGACTATTGTGTTTCAGTGTACCAAATGACTATTCGTTTTCCACATTTCTGTATATCGTGAGCTCTGTAATCTTCCTCTGTACACGGAATAATCTACACTGTTCTTAGAGGGGAAAAAACCATGCCGCTTTGGTGACTTAGGTTTAAACTTTTCCCACTTCAGATACATTTAGAGTCATTATCAAACTCTGCTGCTGTACTAAAGCAAGAAAAGTAAAAAGCCATTTGAGGGTGGAAGTTCTTCTTTCCATATGGAATATGTGGTACTTTGGAACATCTGGTTGGGATGGAATCCAAACCCAGTGTCCCAAAAAAAAAAAAAAGCCTGTCTGGGGTACTTGTTATGATCTAAGCCAACCTATCAGCTATTTCTGCAGTCTTCTGAGTAGGCAAATGCCTGCAATTTATGGGTAAAGAGGCAAAGACAATATTATCCAAGTTATGAGTCCAGTACGTACAAAGTTAAAATAAAATGAAAATAGCTGGTTTTTGCAGCTTCCCCAAGGCTTCTTTTCTGTGAATATCAAGAGGTTGTGCTGCTTTAACAACTGTTTCGTAAATGTATTGTACAAGTAGTACAATGGGGACACGGCCAATTGAGTGACAAAGGCTATACCTTCATGTTTTGTGATTATGTTGTTGTTCTTATAACCTAGAATGTGTGAAGCAAAAATCATGGGATAGAAGGACAAGTCCTTTTATGGATCAAAAACTGGCTAATTAATAGAAAACAGAGAGTGAGTATAAATGGGCAATTTTCTCAGTGGAGGGTGGTAAGCAGTGGGGTACCGCAGGGATCAGTACTTGGTCCACTGCTTTTGAACTTGTTCATTAATGATTTGGAGATGGGAGTAAGCAGTGAAGTGGCTAAATTTGTGGATGATAGGAAATTGTTCAGGGTGGTGAAAACCAGTGAGGATTGTGAGGCACTCCAAAGGGATCTGTCAAGGATAGGCAAGTGGGCGTCAACATGACAAATGGGGTTCAATGTGGCCAAGTGCAAGGTGATGCACATTGGAGCCAAAATCCTAACTATAAATACACATTGATGGGGTCTGAACTGGCAGAGACTGATCAAGAGAGAGATCTTGGAGTTGTAGTAGATAACTCACTGAAAATGTTGAGACAGTATGTGACTGCAATAAAGAAGGCCAATGCTATGCTGGGGATTATTAGGAAGGGTATTGAAAACAAATCATAATGCCCCAATATAAATCAATGGTGCAACCTCATTTGGAATACTGTGTGCAGTTCTGGTCACCACACCTTAAAAAGGATATTATAGCTTTGGGAAAAGTGCAGAAAAGGGCAACTCGAATGATAAAAGGGTTGGAACACTTTCCCTATGAGGAAAGGTTAAAACGCTTAGGGCTCTTTAGCTTGGAGAAATGACGACTGAGGGGTGACATGATTGAGGTTTATAAGATTATGCATGGGAAAGAACAGGTAGAGAAAGAGGTACTTTTCTCCCTTGCTCACAATACAAGATCTCATGGGCACTCCATGAAATTGCTGAGTGGTCAGGTTAGAACGGATAAAAGGAAGTCCTTCTTCACCCAAAGAGTGATTAACACATGGAATTCACTGCCACAGGAAGTGGTAGTGGCTACAAGCATGGACGGCTTGAAAAGGGAATTAGATAAGCATATGGAGCAGAGGTCCATCAGTGGCTATTAGCCACAAGGTATAGATAGGGGCTCTGGGGCAAGTGCTGCTCTGTCTTCTTGGTGCTTGGGGGGGGGGTCAACAGTAGGAGGGCTTCTAATGTCCTGGCCCCACTGCTGGACCTCCTGATGGCACTGGTATTTCTGGCCACTGTGTGACACAGAGTGTGTGACTGGATGGGCCTTTGGCCTGATCCAACATTGGCGTCTCTTATGTTCTTAAGCAGCCTTCAGATAGAACACTACCTCCCATAAATCCTGTCCTTATATATAATCCTGTTTTCGTGTGGCAAAGTTCTATGCGCACCAAAATCATGTGGCTGCATGAACTGCCCCTCAGAAGCTCTCCCTAGCCACTGGCTGCGTTGGGTTACTCCTGCCCACAAAAGCGGCGCCCAGTGTCTCGGCCTTAGTGTGGTGGGAGGTGACGGTGGATGGTAAGGAGGCCGAGGCCGACCCCTTTCTCACAGACTTCCTCACTCAGTGGGTGAGGCTGGGCCAGGAGGCGCCGGCAGCAGCAGGTTGCTCAGGCCGCGGGGTTGACAAGGACTTGCTCCCCTGGCCTTCCCTCAGTGGAAAAGCCAGAGCCACGGCCACCACTCCCTCCCCGCCTTCACACCGCTGCTGGTGCTGGTGATGGGCTCGAAGGGGAATGGTCAGCCTTCCGGCCGCCACTAGGTTAATAGCACTCCCTGAGGGAGGGCAGCAGGTGGCCTAGAGCAGCCTCGGTGCTCCAAGGGGACCAGCTCGCAGTGCTTTCCCGCCATGCCCTAGATGAGGAAGCCGCCTCGGTCCCCTTCCTCAAAGACTTCCTCACTCAGCAGGTGAGGCCGGGCCAGGAGGCGGTGGCAGCGGCAGCTTGCTCGGGCCATGGGGCCATCAAGGATTAACTTGCTCGCCTGGCCTTCCCTCAACAGAAGACCAGACCTGTGACGGCCACTCCCTCCCTGCCTTTGCACCACTGCTGCTGCTGCTGAGAATGGGATTGAGGGGAAATGGTCAGCGTTCCAGGGCGCTGCTGGGTTAATAGCCCACAGGTCCTGGGTGAAGATTACCCGTCCCTGAGCGAGGGCAGCAGGTTGCTGAGAATGGCCTCGGGGCTCCAAGGGAGGTGGCCTGCAGCTGTTTCCCGCCAAGCCCTAGATGAGTAAGCTGCTTTGGTCCCCTTCCTCACAGACTTACTCAGCAAGTAAGGCCGGGCCAGGAGGCGGCTTGCTTGGCCCGCAGGACCGAGAAGGACTCCCTTGCTCACTCACCTGGCCTTCCCTCAGCGGAAGAGGCAAAGCCGCGGCCACCACTCCATCCTGGCTGCGCACCGCTGCTGCTGGGGATGGGCTCAAACGGGAGGGGTTTGTGCTGGGGCCTGGCCTCTGGCCTCTGGGCTGGGAGGGAGGGCTCCGGGTCAGTCACTTTGGCGGAGAAAGTCACTCTGCTAATGCTGAGAGGAAGGGCCATTTCTCTCAGCAGTTGTGTTTACAAGCTTGGGGGTGCACAGGGATCGGTCCCGCTCTCTTCCTCCTCACCGCACCCTGAACGGACCAGGCCAGGGCAGGATAAGATAAGTCTACTGGTTTTACATCAGTCCCTGCTTTTTTGCTGGTTTTTCACTCCATTGGAAATAATGGAGGATGGACGCACCTTCTCTGGGGGATCATAGAATTGGACCCATGGTGCAATCTTTTTGAAACTTGGGGGGGGTGTTTCTCTTGAGTAGAAACACCAGAAGCTATGCTGAAAATTTGGTATCTCTGCCTCAAAAAAACAGACGCCCGCATATCCCCAGATAGATTTCCCATTATAGCCTATGGACTGTAGAAACTGGAATTAAATGCATTGCACTGCCCATTTTAAATGTCTTAAACTCATTTCATTGCATTATTTTAGATTGTATTATTGATTGCTGTTAGCTGCCCTGAGCCCACTCGCAGGAAGGGCGGGATATAAATTGAAATAATAAATAAATATAATGGAGCCGGAGGCATTTAAAGGTGTTGCAGTACCTTTAAATGTGTTCGTGAAGTTGCAGCTTTACCCAGAAGGTGTTTAAAGGGAGTGCACTCCTTTTAAACACCATTTAACTGTGGCTATCCTGTTTTCCTGGATAATCCCAATTTTTTCAGGATTATCCGGGATTAGCTATGCCTGATAGGTGAAAATACATTCCCCTCTATTTCCAGCTGAAATAGCCAATAAATACCAAAAAGGTATTTTCCACTTTTTTCCTTCTTTTTTTTGCTTGGATACAGCCAAATGCACACCCCTAGTTCTGGTATTGACGTTTAAAGCCTGTACAGTTTGAGGCCAATATACCAAGGACTACCTTCTCCCATATGAAACTACGTGTTCACTCCAGTCATCCTCAGAGGCCCTGCTTCAATTGCCAGCACCATCTGAGGCAAGATAGATGGCGACCCAAGAAATGGTCTTCTCTGTTGTGGTGCCAAAACTTTGGAACTCCCTCTGAGGAGATTCATCTGTCTTCCTCTAGGTAGAGGCTGTTTCATTTGGCATACTCCCAACAATTGCTATTGGCCATCCTTGCTGGGTTCGGGGTTGTATGTTTATGGGGTTTTGTTGAATTGTATATTATGCTGCTTTAATGTTCAAATGTTTTCCTGTTCGCCGCCTTTGGGACCCTAATTGGGTGGAAAGGCAGCGTAAAATATTTTACATTTTTTAAAAGCCCCAGTTTAAGGAATCCTGGAAAGGAAAGAATTAGGATCAGAGGTGCATGCTCCGTCCCAATTTTCCTTTGTCCATTACAACCTAGGGTGATACCAGACAAGCATCAGCTGCTTGCTGTATCTTCATCCCAATGGCCTTCTGGCAAACTGACCTCTTGGGAGTGCGCTTTGCCCTCGTATTGCCAGAGTTCAGTGGCACTATGAGGGCATTTAGTGTCCCTGTGTTTTTGGAGCTCGTTTTGTATTTTCCTTTTTTTAAAAAAAAAAATCCTCTAAGTATGCCGACATCACCCAGGTAATCTCAATTTAGAAAGAAAGTATACACGCACAAAAAAATTGGAATTGAGGAGGAAATAAAGGAGGAAAAAAGGGAATATGTTTCGACTTTCATCTATGTCTAGTACAACATAATTCTCTGTCCCTTGTCTCTAAATGTGCATAATAAAAGAAAACCTCTCTTTTATCTATAGTTCTTTTCTTGTCTTAATCTTCAAGCCTGTAGATCATCACTTCACTTTTCCCGTTTGATGCAAAAAGTCCATCGGGTTTCCAGTTGGCTATGAATGTAGTTAATGTCTTTTCTCTGATCAAAGAAGTGAATTTCGCCATCTCCGCAAGTTCCATCATCTTCACCATCCATTCCTCTATTGTGGGTATCACTAAGGATTTCCATAATCCTCCCCCAGGTAATCTCCAATGTGGCACCTATGAGATTCCTGGAACATATTTGCTTCCTTCTTTCTTGGGCATAAAATCCAAATGCTCTTGAATGGAACAGGGAAAAAACCAAGGAGGTTTCAGGTTGCTACCTACCAGCTAATGGACTATCAAAGCCCTGAGCTTCTGCATGTCCTAACCATGTGCTGTCAGCATGGCTAACAGACACAGGCTTTCAGTGTCTCTGATCTTTACAGCCTCGCCCTATATGAGACGGGGGGGAGGGGGGAGGAAATTTGAGTGAATGAAAAGTACTACAGAAATTATTTTTAGTAGCACTTCACTTACTTAAATGGGACTCAGTCCTGATCTGTGACAGCATTTTACCACTGTCTTTTCAGTGTCTACTATGAAATCTCTTCTAGATATTCTGGAATTCCTAGAATCCACCAAACAGGTTTCCAGGCATTGTCGTTTGATTGTTGGCAGGTTTCTAACTGGCTCAGAACTCTGTGGAGTAGTTGCCATGGCACCCAGCTCAGCTCCTCGATAGGTCTTCTTTTAGATCAGGAAGACATTTTGATGATCTGGGGAAGCCTTTGTCTGCTGTATGGTTGATAGTTTATTATGCGTAAGTATATGTTAATAAGTCCTCCCCATTTTCCCACAGGAGTGAAATATCCAAGGACACCCAGTGAGTTTCTATGGCTGAGTGGGGGGCTTGAATCTGGATTTTCCAAATCTATTCTTTATAAGCACTGCTGAATTTCAGCTGAACAGCCTTATTTTAACAATAAGTAGGCAGGAGCTTATTCACATGTTATTGCTAAAAGCAAATATAGCGAAAGACATTTTTAGCAGGCGTCAGATTTAATAATCACAGTCAGTTCTCAAATGGTGATAGCCTGTTACAAACCCTCTTGGAGTTATTATATCCCCTTTCAGTTATGACTACAACCAGATCCTTTGTGACTGCAACAGGCCTGGGAGAAATGGTTTCAGTCAGTGTGGCTTTGTAATAGTGCCTTGACAGATTTCTTTAGCCATAGTATTCCTAAACCTTCGTGCAAGATTCGGTAGCTTAGGTTCTGCTTTCCAGTTTCTATTCTGCTTTCCAGTTTCCATTTGGTTCATCCATTCTGTGTATGTAGCATGTTACAAGAATTACTGAAACAAAAAAGGAAAAGTTCCTATCCTGAGAAACTTAAATTTTTAAAGGTCCAAAGGTAAACTGTTTTCAGTTTCACTTGTTTTGTTCTTGCATTAAAATCAATAAGACTTGGAAGTGTTTAAACCTTGGCTGGATCATGCCCAGCGTTTTGATGGAGGGGAGGGGGAAAGGGGAAAGGAGTAGCAAATGGAGAGGGGAATTAATAGGAGGAGCCAGTGGGGGGGGGGGGCATGAGATCAATATAAGAAAATGTAGCGGCCTACGTTTTGTATTTGGGGGGATGAAGACCTGTAGAATAAGCCAAATTTATAGGAAGGGATTTTTTTTTAGGAGGGCTTTGAAGGAAAAATTGACATGACACTTTTTGGTGTAGTGGTTAAGAGCAGCAGACTCTTAATCTGGAGAGCTGGATTTGATTCCCCACTCCTCCACATGAAACGGGTGACTTTGGGTCAGTCACAATTCTCTCAGAACTCTCTCAGCCCCACCTACCTCACAAGATGTCTGTTGTGGGGAGACAAAGGGTAGGTGATTGTAATCCACTCCAAGACTCCTTCAGGTAGCAAAGAGTGGAGTTTAAAACTAACTGTGTGTGTATGCTTGCAAGCCTGGAAGCATGGTGACTTCTGGCAACCCCTAGTGGGGCTTGGACATTTCAGGGAGGTGGCTTGATAACCTGCCTCTGCGTCCCAGCCCTGGTATTCCTTGGACAAGGCCCTTGCAAGTACTTGCCAGGGTCAGCCCCACTTAGCTTCTGAGATCTGCCAAGATTGGGCTTGCCTGGTCTATCTAGGTTAGGGCTCGTCTTCTTAAATGTTCTAGGATGGAGTACCAGGATAGGGATAGCAACAGTATCTTTTCAGTGAGCTTAAGGCTTTGGGGCAGCTCAATGGCTGGGATATAATAAGACCTCACACCAAAAAAAGGATGATGTCCTTCTCAGACCTATAAAACTATTTACCATGTCTTTGAAAGTCATGGCCACACTCTTTTCTCAAAACTAAGACATTTGGGTAATCTCATGGCTGATATTGAACCTTTTGCCATTTAGTAATGAATGCTTAGATGCCATTTGAATCTCACAGGTGGCATGAAAACTTCCCTAGGTAGGACTGCTGGCACTCAGGGAGATGGGGCACAGGTGGAGTGATTCTCGTTTATTTAGGATACTTCTATGCCGCCTCTTCAGAATCATGCTTGAGACAGCTTGCAAGCAAAATCACCACAGTATTGACAGCAAGCTATTAAAAACATGTTCATGCATTCCAGCGTTCCCATTGGAATGGCAATGCAGGCATTTCTCAGCCATATGAAGTCTTAATTGGGGCCCATTGGAAACATGTTTCAATCAGGCCAGGTGAATTCCCCCACATTTGTTTCAGAGAGAAGACATAAAGGGTCATGAAAATAGTTTCTATGGCTTCTGTTCTGACAACACTTTTTAACGTGTCCTAAAACATCGGTGTTGGACCTGAGAAAACAAACATGCCTCTTGGCACTAATAAAGGCATATAGTCATTCTGTGCAGCTGTGGCCAACCCCTTTGGAGCAACTGATAAATCCCCAGATTTATATTTAATATTAGTAGAGTCACTGGAAAAGACAATACCGCTGGGAAAAGTTGAATGCATTAGGAAAAGAGGAAGACCCAACATGAGATGGATGGATTCAATCAAGGAAGCCACGGGCCTCAGTTTGTAAGATCTGAGCAAGGCTGTTAATGATAAGACATTTTGGAAGGCAATAAATCATAGAGCTTCCGTAAGTTGGAAATGACTTGACAGCACTTAACACACACACACACACACACACATTATTCATTGTTTATATAAACAGGTTTACGGCTGCTGTTATACAAAGACACCACATGCTTATTCTCTCTCACAAAAAAAAGGATTTTCACATGTGATGCTTAATGCGTCCTTATGTTCCCTTCAATAATTTGTGTCATGTTGAAGATACTGATGGAGTATAAATGATGACAAGGAACTCAAATGAACCTCGTAGCTAATATAGGTTTTGCTCTACTGAGGATAACATTTGCTGAAGATGGCCAAGCTGCTGTCCTGGGGGGGCGGTTGCATTCCAATGCGAGGCAGAGCTGGGGACCCGTTCTTCCTGGAGGTAGGCACTGGTGATAAAACAGACATTCCGTTATTAAGTTTCTCAGTGGCCAGTGGGGCATTGATGCTAGAAGAAGGCTGATGATAGGGTTTTAACTTTGAGTCTTGAGACTCAGGGCTGCTGAGAGTCGTCGGGGGTCTGTCAGAAAGAGTTTCCCTCTTCCCTCTCCAACCACACCAAGCCCAAAATCCATATGAAAACTAATCACCTTACTTGTGGCTCCGTGATCCGCAGTGGCCCATGCCCTGAAAATTTTCCCCCTCAGTCCTTCTGTCGGAAGCCCCATTGCTACTTGTTCAACCTATGTTGGATGTTCATACCTGTATGCATGTGCATAAGTACATAAATTTGTTCTGTCTTTCAGTAAACTTGTAATTGGCTACATGGGCATATGTGGTGAAGATTCCCCGTTGGCAAGCTTCCTGGCCCAAACTTCTTCCTTCCAGTTATGTGGATCTTTGTTTGCATTAATAGGCTGGTGTTTGTGCATTTGTACCGCATCAATTGGACAATGGAGGCAATGGCACATTGAAAACTCCACCACATTCCAGTCTGGGGTGGTGTGGATTGGTATTTGGGATGTCTGTTATGACAGTCACTCCACGGAAGCGGATTACTATGACGTAACCTGTAAGCCATTTGATGTGCAGCACGTCTTCCTTCCCAAGGAAATTTTTATTGCTCAGGACCTGATGTCATTATGTGCTGTTGTGGAGACACTGGCTTTAGGTTTTTTCTTCTTTGCCTACTGGAATATTATCAAGAATGCAAATAAAAGGAAAATTACTTCTACTTTTTTTGCTATTGGAGGCTTCCTGAGCTTAGTCTCAGGAACAGTGGTCTTAATTCCAGTTACTTGGAATATGCTTTCAGTCTTGAACAACGAGGGTATTAACTTCCCAGCATCATTTGCTATGCCTTCTCATCCAAAGAACCAGGACATTGGAGTTGCTATTCACCTTGGATTTGTTTCTGCCATTCTACAGATAGTGAGTGGATTGATTTTTCTTGGTAATAAATGTTTTTTGAGACACACAAAAACACACCCTTTAGATTCTGAAAAAGGGTCTGGAATTTCCAATGGAAACGACTCTGAATACTGTCCACGCTGCGGTTCTTCCCTGAACGTTGCTACCTCAGGCCACTACAAACGCTTTTGTGAAGCCAGCAGGGATAAGAAAAGGAAAGTAAAACCTGAAGTGTCATTTCATATACCTATGGGACCTATTCCAGACCAGCGGGTTGCACACTCTGACAGCAAGGGCGTTGGGGTTGTTGGGGAACCGGCTTTCTTTTAAAATGCACAGAGTCCAATTTAAAGTTACACTCGATTGAATCAGATTGGGATCAAAAAAAGACAAATACAACTGCTGGGGAATGTATTTGAAGAGCATCTTGGGGGTTTTGTTTGGGTTTTTTTGTTTTCCTTTTTATACAGGACCCTGCAAATTTAGGAACAATTCTGATCCAGCCCTTCCCATGTTTTGCTTCCAGCAGATGAAGCACCAGATAGGCTGAAAAATAAACAGAAGCAATTTGTATTGTACAGAGATGCAGATCTGAGTTCTAAGTATTTGAGTTTTGTCCACAAATGCACAACCTAGGAACCTGCTAGAACTAAAATGTGTGGAATCCCATTGAAAACACCAAGATTAAATCCACTTTAAATCACAATACTTTAGCTGGGTTGTAGTTCAGATAGAAAAGTCTGTATCTTTTGGAGATAGTTTACTATGAACGTAGGTGTCTAGTATTTGAAACAGGTAGTCATAATGAAATAAAGGGTTTGATCCTTTGAGATGCGTATGTGTTCTTAAAGTGCATTACACATGAGCATTTAGGATCACTTGAGATGTTCAGTATTTCCAGTAAATATATTAAATGAAATTGTATAAATATTTTAAGGGAAAGATAACTCTTTTTATTCACCTATTTACTATTATTGTCTCTCCTATCTAAATGTGTCTGATTTAACTCTTCTTAAAAATACTACTGTGTCATCTGTTTATTCATTATAGCTATTTACTAGGGGCCTACCCTGCTCACTCCACTTGCCATTCCCATAGCTCACTGCATTTGCAATATTATTTTATAGGGGCTCTGCCCCAGGAACCTCTTTCAGGGTAACGCTGAAAGCAGCATTAGGTCCTGCTTTTCTCCAGCAATGCAAAGTATCTTCAATATATTTTGTAGTATTTGCTAAGTATCTTCAGTACATCATATTTCCACCTGCCAGTTCATCAGCTGTCAATCAATTAGCTATCCCTCTTGTTGCTCCTTCCTCAAGATCCTAAAAGGGGTCTCCTTTCCTGCAGGTCTATGCATTTGACCAATCATATCCCTGTTCTTTTCTAACCAATACAGTCCTGTTTTACAATTCCCAGTAAGGAATTGTAAAATTTCCAGTATTCCATCTTAATATACATTTTAAAAAGCTACAACGTTTATTTAAAACCTTCAGAACATTTATTTCACTTATACCCTGCCTTTTTCCTCAACGAGCCCCCAAAGTGGCTACCATCATTCCCCTTTCCTCCATTCTGTCCTCACAACAACCCTGTGTGGTAGGTTAGGCTGACAGTGTATCTGGCCCAAGGTCACCCAGTGAACTCCCACAGCATGTCAGCATGGCATCTCTTTTGAATGGGCTGGAAATGATGTGACAATGATGCTGTGGGAGCGGGGGGGGGGGAGAGAGAACAATGCCCACATGAACTCATGAGAAGTTGCCAGAAGGGATGGCAGTACATTTATCCATTTAAAACATCTGTATGCCGCCTTTCCATTCAAATTTAAAACATCTCTATGCCGCCTTTCCATTCCATTTCAACATTAAAACAACACATATACACACACACATATATATATCAATAAAGTAATATAAACATACAACACACCAAAAAGGTGGGCCCATAGCAGTTATCTGGGTTATACCAAACCAAGCAAAAAAAAAGTAGAGCTCTATTGGGGGAGAGGGTTTGGCTGGGACGTCGCACATCAGCCTTGATATGGGGAACAACTGAAAATGAAGTGTAAATGAAGAAAAGGAGCTGTGAATAGCAGTCTGTGAGGAGCAAAGCCAGCTCATCTCAGGCACCCAACAAGAGACACGAGTGAGGCTCAGCCTGGGCAATCCGTCATACTGCGGCATAAATATTCTAAGGCATAAATATTCTAAGCAAGAACAACAACGTTTCTGGTTAATCTATAGAGGCCAGGAAAGAGGGAACAGATACTCTGATCTATGATAGAAAGGATAATAGCTCCTAAAGACAGAAGTAAGAGAGTCTGGCTCCAAACTGAATATTTAGTCTGGAATTGCTAGAATTTGTTCTCCCTCTTTTTAAATGGACAATCCAGATTAATCGTGTGGTCAACGTTACATTCCAGTATTTTCTGTGGGATTTTACACGTTCTTTCAGATTTGTAATGAGTTTTCCCCCCCTTACCTTAAAATGTGATTGCAATACAAGTTTCAGTGGTACCTTCCTAACATAGTGGGCACTTCCCAGAGCTGCTGTTCCTTTAAAATCCTTCTCTTTCCAACCTGGTTAGTTAATCCCATTTTCTAACACTGGCCCTTTGTCTCATGACCCTCATGAAACGGGTAATTACCTGCTCTTATGACCTGTTTTGTTTTACTTTGAAATAGCCCAATCTGTTTTTTCTTTTCATTGCTGATGATGGTTATTTTCTAATCTGCTTATTATGATAATAAGCATATAAACTTTATGAGCAATGGTTTTGGCTCACTGCCAAGTAAAGAAAGAGTTGTAAGTCTCCCCTCCCCCAAGCACCAAAAGCAAATAGCTATTTAGGACCCAACTACATGTTTAATTTTCCTCATGGCCTCCCCATGTCCACACAATCAGATGTGCATTGTGATTTCCATGCTGGGAACTTAATTCACAGGCAAGCAAAGCCCCAATTTGGACTGGGATCTCAGTGTTCAAGGAGAGGAGGCTTAAACCACCACCACCATCCCACCCACACACACCATTTCCCTGACCTAAAATGGCTCCAGGGAACTGCTCTTTGTCCCTTTCAGGGAAACTGAATGTAGCCCATCAAAACATGTGAGTTTCCCAGTGAGGCAAATTGCAGTTCCTCAAGCTTATTTCAGACATTTTGGGAAAATAACATGTCGGTGGGAGCTAAGCAGCCTCTCTCCCAAGCGCCACATGGTTCCAACATCCAAATTTGGCCCACACGTGCTGAGGAATTAAGTTCCCAGTAGAAAACTCATAATCTACTTTTGATTGTGTGGGCATGGGTAGGATTTGAGGAAAACAAAATGTGTAGTTAGGTGTTTATGTCAGCCTAGCTAAAAGCAAGGGAACAAAAGATAAAATGCAAGGCGAGCAGGAACTTCACTGAAAGAGATTTGTTTCAAAGTTGACTATAGCAGGGCAGATATTGTTAGATTCGTAAGATACTGTTGTGCGGAACCCTCATTTCAATTCCACTTTAATGCAGGAAATGAGTTACTCCGACACAAAAAAGTAATCCTGTTGAACTACGGAGACGTTTTTTTAAATGATCGAACTGCTTTATACACCCACTAACTAGAGAAATACTCCCTTTCGGAGCACTCATATTTTGTGTTGTGCTATTGAGGAAACACTAGAGGGAGTGAGAATCAAATAAATAATAATGCCTGTTCCTGAATAGAGTTATTAAAAAGGTATAAATATTAGTACTGTTGAGCAATGACTGAATAACAAATGCTAGTTCTCCCACAGCATTTTTGTTTTGTGTCAAATAGGAGTTCTAGCTTTTTCTTCAGGCTATAAGTTAACCACTGGTTGTCGTGCAGAAAATAAGGTAGTGATTGGTTATTTTACTGGATGCCTGGAAGAGTATGCTTAGTATCTGCCAGTCTGCTTTTTAAGACATGAGAATATGATCATTGGTAGCAAGTTGGCAATCCTACAGTGCCAGTTAAACTGAATGACTGACTCAGAGGTGGTATACTGATCCTCACAGACCGGATCTTTCTTCCATTTTTATAACATTTTGTATTACCATTTGCTGTCATGTCTGAATGCAGGCACCTAGACAAACTGGAATCATTTCCCATCAGAATTCTAAGTTGGGGTTAAACTGAGGTTTCAAATCCCATATTTACCCAGGGTCTTGGAGTTAGAAGTCTTGGCAAACTGGAACTCAATTGAAGACTTCTCAAATCAGAAAGATTTTTAATTGCACTCTGTGCATGATGGGAAGAGTATTAAAGTGAGTGCAGAAACACAGCAGGAAGAAGCACTGGAGAAAAAATGCAAAAGAAAGAAGGTGAACACTACTGTGATGTGCTGCCTGAGAGAAAAGAGACTGAAATTGACATAGCACCTCTTGGGGTTGACATGGAAGCAATGCAGCAACATGACAGGGTCTTTTCACAAAGCGTGTCTGTTCCTCAGCCAATCACTTCATACTATTCAGATGCATGGGCTCCATACCTGAGACATCCTTATTGCTGGGGATAGGAGCATGAGAGTTTGGTTTCTTCAAAGATACTCACAGGGGTTCCTTTCACACAACCTTTGTAATCATTTGAAGCTGCCAAGTTTCTACAGATTTTTTTTTGTGCCTTTTCAGACACAACTGTTTTGGTTCCTGGTTGCTAATGGATTTTTTAACCCTTTCACACAAACTTGCTCGTGTCCCATTCACAAAACAGCATTAACCATTATTAAAAATACTCTTTTATCACATTCTCGAGTGTTCCATGCAACCCTTGATTCACTATGGTGGTGCTGTTAGAAATGTCTTCAGTACTTCCGAAAGCACTGCCTCCCCGCCCATTTCCAGTGTGCTCTGTTCTGGCTTTAAAAAACAAAACATTCTAGCTTTTCTGCTTTAGCAATAGACCAGTATGGCAATACAGTGCTACATTGTCAGCATTCAGATGCTTGCAGCTGTCAAGGCACATAGAAACAAGAGGTGAACAAGTAGCTGACTGGGTGGTGGTGGTTGCAAGCACTGATCCGTGTTACAGTGGTTGTTAACCAAACTTGTTTGTAGACATTGACTTGATGTTCAGCCATCCATGTAGTCTGTGCAGTGACACAATATGTGCATAAGCATGTTATAAAAATCAAGTGTGCAGTTAATGATCATCAGCGCCACCTCCAAAAGAATGTGAGCAATGGCTGTGATATTGACCATGATTTAAACAATGCTTGCTTAATTTAATAATGAAACATGGCAGTAAAGAGTTTAGCCCAAGACCATGGCATTATAATAAAAGAAGCAGATAAAGAGGGCACAATTATTGTACAGAACGGAGAGCGTTATTAATCTAAAGTCTTTAGACGGCCGAATAACAAGTTGAGTTATGCTCCATGTAGCCATGACACTGTTAAACATATTCAGAATGAGATCAGGATTTTGTTGGAGGAAGGTGACATCATGGGCTATGTGTGAGGTGTTTTTAGGTAACCCAAATCTCAGAACACCATCTAAAGAATATATCTTACCTAAAATTCATATGAACATCTCTCCCTTTCCAGGTAGACCCATTGTTTCTGGTGATGACTCAATCTTGGAACATATTTGTAAATATGTGAGCTTTTCCCCCTCAGGCCATTTATCTCCGTAATACCATCACATATGGGCACTACTGATTTCATCAATACATTGTATGAAATACTTTATTAACATAGATGCCCTTTGATTAATCTTGCTGTGGCCTCTCTTTATAAAAATATTGCTCAGATGGGGCCATTATCTATTATAGAAATTACTTTAGACAAAAGGTGTACTGGATATCCTCCCACACACACCTTTCTTTATGGCATTATCAGAGGTAGCTTTTAAAAAGAACTACTTTGCATTCAATGATAAATTGTATTGGCAAGTTAAAGGTATAGCCATGTATTCCTCCATGGTAGCCAACTTGTATATTGGTCATTTTGAAGAACATCTTGTACATTCTACGGATAATTTTTTAAAAATTGATTATTGCATGGTGGTGCTTCATTGATGATACACACTTGCTATGAAAAGGCATTCAATATCAGTTGCTGGCATTTTTACAACTGGTTTGATGTACAGGATGAGAACATCAGGTTTGAATTGCGTGCAAATGATAGATTAATTTTTTGGATGTTATGGTTTCCAAGAACGTTAAGATTTGATGGATTTCTACAAGAACCCCACTGATAAAAATTCATTTCATAGGTATGATAGTCATCATCCACTTCATTTCAAAAAAGGATCAGGAGAAACTGTACTAATTCATAGGATTTCTACAGGGAGGCTACTATTCGAGAATGGAACTTGGCAACCAATCCAAGCCTGGTGCTACAATCTGCTTATTGCAAAGCTACTGCTTAAACAGGAGAGGCTTGCGACAAGCTAAGAAAAAAAACTGACCTTGGGAGACTCATGCAGCCTAACCTTCAATCATTATAAATATTGGTCTCATGAAGAACATATATAGAAGCTGGAATATTTTCTATGATATTTATAAGAACAGTCCCACTGGATGAGACCAATGGTCCACCTTAGTCCAGCATCCTGTCTCACACAGCGGCTAACCAGTTTCTCTGGATGACCAACAACAGGGCATGGAGGCCAGGGCCTTCCCCTGATGTTGCCTCCTGGCTCTGGGATTCAGAGATTTAGTGCCTCTGAATGTGGAGGTTCCCCTCAGTCACCACAGCCAATAGCCACTGGTAGACTTATTCTCCATGAATCTATCTGATCACCTTTTAAAGCTGTTTATTCCTGTGGCCATCACTACATCCTCTGGCAGCAAATTCCACATTTTAATCACTCTCTGTGTGAAGTAGTATTTTCTTTTGTCTGTCCTGAACCTACTGCCCATCAGCTTCATTGGATGCCCTTGAGTTCTAGTATTTTGGGAGAGGGAGAAAAAATTATTTTGGTCAACTCTCTCCACCCCATGCATAATTTTATAAACCTCTATCATGTCTCCCCTTCGTCATCTCTTTTCTAAACTAAAAAGTCCCAGACTCTTTAGCCTTTCCTCACAGGGAAGGTGCTCCAACCCCCTAATCATCTTGGTTGCCCTCCTCTGTACTTTTTCCAGCTGTGCAATGTCCTTTTGGAGATACAGTGACCAGAACTTTACGCAGTATTCCAAATGAGGCCACACCATAGATCTATGTAGGGGTGTTACAATATCAGCCATTTTCTAATAATCCTTAACATAGAGTTTGCCTTTTTCACCACTGCAGCACATTGGGTTGACACTTTCATTGAGATATCCACAGTGACTCCAAGGTCTTTTCCCCTCTCAGTCTCAACAAATCCAGATCCCATTATCCTGTACTTGAATTTGGGATTTTTTTGGTCCCAATGTGCGTCATTAGATTTGAAAGAGGGACTGCTAAATTGCAACTGATATCAAAGCTCAAGATAGTGCATCCACCTGGACTGAATCAAGATGTAGGTTACCTGTCTCATTACCAATGCTGATTTCTTCATGTCTACTACCTCTCTGCATATTGCATCTAATCCAATCACACCTGCTTTTGTCATTTGCCTGCAAATATCATTTGGCATCTGAAATCACTCCACTTTCCAATATAATAGATGGACTCACATTCAAGGCTGTATCTGAAAAAGTGAGCAGTGACTCACAAAAACTCATACCCTACCAAACGAATTTTGTTAGTCTTTAAGGTGTTACTGGACTCTTAGTCTTTTCTACTGCTACAGACAGACCAACACAGCTACCCATCTTGATCTATTTGCCACATTGTCGCCCACTCACCCAGTTTGTGGAGATCTTCTTGGAGCTCTTCACAGTCAGACTTGGTTTTCATCATGAATAATTTGGTGTCCTCTGCAAACTTGGCCACTACACTACTCAACCCTAGTTCCAGGTCATTGATGAATAAAATAGTACTGGCCCCATTACGATCCTCATGGGACCCCACTGCTTACTTCCCTCCATTGTGAGAACTGTCAATTGATTCCTACTCTTTGTTTCCTGTCACTTATTATTTTATTTTATTTGTTTGATTTTATTTGCTTGATTTATATACCACCCTCCCCATGGACGGGCTCAAGGCAATTCACAACAGTCTCAATACAATACCATTAAAACAATAACAATTAAAATAACAAAACAGTAAAACCATAAAATACCCTGCAACAAACGAATTCTGATCAGCAGTACTGATATTAAGATCCAGGCCACCCATGTCAATTCAGCAGTACCAATGTTAAGATCCAGGCTGCTGAGGGGGAAATAGCCAGGAGAGGAAAGGGACATCCACCGCCTCAACCGAAGGCCTGGTGGAAGAGCTCAGTCTTGCAGGCCCTGCAGAACTGTAATAGAACCCATCCTCTTATCTCATGACTGCTAAGTTGACTCAGGAGTCTTTGGTGAGGTGCCTTGTCAAAAGCCTTTCAAAAGTCCAGGTATATAATGTCCACTGGGTCACTGTTGTCTACATGCTTATTCACTTTCTCAAAGAACTCCAAAGGTTTGGTGAGGCAAGACTTTCCTCAGCAGGCTTTGTCCCTCTATGTGCCTAGCAATTCTATATTTGATTACTAGGAGTAAGGCCCATTGTGGGAAGAAATACAACGACCTCTAGAAGGAAGCTCCAGGTGAATGTCCCGGCTGTGGCTGGTGGGGCGGCAGAGGGAAGGGGAAAATAGAGGGAGGCAAGCCATGTTTCTTTCCTTCTGCTTAGCCATAAGGCAGGGCTGTCTCCAGTCACTTTGCTGCCCCAAGTGGGTAGTATGGGAGGACAGCCTCATGGTAACAGGTATGGTTCCCTCCACCCCTGATTTATGTTGATTTGGGGCTGTGCAGTGGCAGCTAAGGTAGAAAAGCACCTCCTCCTATGCCATGTCTTCTGGGTTCCAAGATGCTGGAAAACAGTTCCGTAGCCAGTTACAGGGTTGCCAACTCTGGGTTGGGAAATACCTGTAGATTTGAGGGGTAGAGCCTGGGGAGGGCAGGGTTTGGGGTGGGGAGGGACCTCAGCAGGGTATAATGTCATAGAGTGCCAAATGTAGAGTATAATGTGCCAAAGCAGCCATTGTCTCCAGGAGAACTGATCTTGGTCATCTGGACATCAGCTGTAATAGCTGGAGATCTCCAGGTGCTGCCTAGAGGTTGGATTATGTTAATTTGGGGCTATGCAGTGGCAGCTAAGGTAGAAAAGTATCTCCTCTTATGCCATGTCTTCTGGGATCCAAGAGTCTGGAAAGTGGTTCCATAGCCAATTACACAGTTGCCAACTCTGGGTGGGGAAATACCTGTATATTTGAGGGGTGGAGCCTGAGGAGGGCAGGGTTTGGGGTGAGGAGGGATCTCAGCAGGGTATAATGCCATAGAGTCCACTGGCCAAAGCAGCCATTGTCTTCAGGAGAACTGATCTTGGTCATCTGGACATCAGTTGTAATAGCTGGGAAATTTTCTGTAGGGGAAATGATGTGCTGTGGCTGGGGAATATGGTGATTTCTGGGAGATCTCCAGGCCCCACAGGGAGATTGGGATATGTATTTTACCTCAGGACACATTCAGTGACTCCCAATAGCAACAGCAAACTGTTTAGAATGTTAGAGGCAAAGGCCAATCAGGCCACATATGCAAATGACCTCTGTGTTCTGACTGGCTATGGGAGGGAGAGGAACAGCAAACTTTTTAGAATGTTGGAGGCAGGACTCAGGCAATGCAGCCAGAGGATAGGGAGACCCTCTGAGTGACAGATCAGGGAGCCAACTGATTTGGGAGCGTGTGGAATGTTCAGGAGAGTCCATGACCAAAACACATATATAAGGAGAGATGCTATATTGATTAACAATATGTATGTGTAACAAGAAACCAGTCATCTCATTTAGAAGAACACCTAGTCTGAAAGATCAATTGGCATATAGTCAGGGGTCATTGGGGGGGGGACGCGGGGGGACGCCATCCCCCCGGGTGAGGTGCGGGAGGGCGGGGCCTGGAGCTCCCTGCTGGTGCCCGCTGGAGGTCGCCGCCGGCTGTGGGGAGGACACACTTCCGGTGATGTCAGGGGGTGTGGCATATGCTAATGAGTTATGCTAATGAGTCCCCCTAGCTCTTTTTCTACGAAATGACCCCTGCATATAGTAATACATATCAAACTGTAAATTCTCCACAAATTCTTTTGGGATCCAGTCCACCTACAAGACATTTTCCTTGTGGAAACTGCTCATTCTACACGCTCACAAGCAGCATGAAAAGTTTCATTAATCCACATGACAAAAAAAAATACACTCTCAGTGACTTCACCACATGCACCTTTGCTCGGGTAGTGTATATTATTAAATGTATGTTGGCAAAACCCTGAGGAAACTTAGAATATGTACTGCAGAACAGAAATATTCATCTTAAAAAGAAAAACAAAACAGGTACCCCTTTGGCTCAGCACTTTCTAGAACATAACCATTATCCATCAGACTTTACATTTTGAGCTATTTTCAGATCTGAATACCAAAAGTATAAAGTGCTACTGAAAAAAGAGGCAGAGTGGATTCTGAGATTAATGACTTCTCTCTCATAGCCTCAAATTGTAATCTCTCAGTCATCATGGCTCACAGCTATTGACAGACCTGTCCTCCATAAATGTGTCTACTCTGCTTTTTAAACAATCTAAGCTAGCAGTCACCATCACATTTAGGACAGGGAGGGGAGGGGGGCCTTTGCTCAAAGGAAGAGCATCTGATTGGCATGCAGAAGGTCCCAGGTTCATTCCCCAGAATCTCCAGTTACTTGGGCTCAGGTGCTGGAGGATATGAAAGACTTCTGCCTGAGACCCCAGAGAGCTGCTGTCAGTCTGAGTAAACAACACTGACCCTGACAGAGCAATGGCCTGATTCAGTATAATGCAGTGTCATATCTCATATGAGTTCCAAAAGTCAATTTATGTCATGGGTCACCTGAGCTTGGATTTGGAAGATGTGGGTTTCAGATGGTGCTTTCAAAATGAATAGCATGCCTCTGTCTGCCTCAAATCTCCAGCTGTAGAAATTCTTATATGCTGGCTGAATGAGAGAAAATTTTAAATGATGATAATTACTGTAGTTAGAGAAAACATGATAATCTTTCTTGGACTGACTTTGCATATGATTGTCTACTTATTGATGTTGCTCCTATTAAAAATATGATGCGTATTAAGTAATGAAAGAGAGGAAATCCATTGCCATTTTTGGTCTTCACTTCTTATGGTGATATCCTATTGAAAATTATATTGAAATGCAAAAACTGAAGTAAATAAAATCTACCTAACCTAATTGTGTGATAATAAAATTTGCAAAAGTACTTTAGAAGTTCTCCGGTATTAATATCATACAAACTCTAACAAAAACCTGTATCAAACTTCCTAATCATTTCTGCAGTGAAACTAAGAGAGTAGGATTTCCTTCTTCAACACTGAAAAGAAGGAACTCTGGCAATGCATTGTGACTTTTTTTTCTGAGAACCTGCTGTTACAGAATGAACAAACAGCCGATCAGGAACAGCAGCTGTAACGACATCGTTAACATTGTTTGAGAATTGTTTTATTTTATTTAAAAACGGTCTGGAAACTGCACTTCTGAACTTCCCGTAGGAGAAACCCTCTGGTCTACCATTTCAGGATATCTAGTTTGGTTGAACCTTGATTAGGTAGAAACGATCTAATTTTAAAAAGTATTTTGTTTTCTTTCATGTATAATTTTTCTGTTATTTTAATGCATGAGTTAAAGTGGCCCTGGAACCAAAAGGCTAATCTCAATATTTAGAATGGATGGTAGGAATCAGTGGGGTTTATTCCCACAAACTAGGATTGTAAATATCAGTTTAACCATAGCTTTGAATCACACAGTAAGTCTTTGCTGGTGGAAGGGGTTTTGCCAGTGGAATGAGACTTATCTCCTGCTTCCTTCTGCAGCCCAAAAATGATCCCCAAAATGTTGCTCCTAGAGCACCACAAACATAATATGGGGGAATCAGAGATATGTGATAGTAACCCCATATCTGTCATGGGGACCCCACCATTTTACGGCTTGGATTTTCTGATTTCAAAAATGCTGTGGGAACCTAATCCTGATAGCCTACCTGATGGCACTCTGGCTGGGTGAGGATCCAGGCAGTCTTCCCCTTGCTTGAGGAGGCTTGAAAATAGTGGGGGGGGGGGGAGAAGGCACAGGAGGAGACAGGATCCCTGGGATCAGTAAAGGTGAGGGGTGGTATTTGCCAAGTGATGAGGGAGCAGACAGGGGCAGTGTTTAGGCAGATTCATGATGGATAGGTCTTTCAGCAGCAACTAGCCATGTTGACTAAAAGGAACCTTCACATTCAGAGGCAACATCAGAGGAAGGCCTTAGCCTCAATGCCCTGTTTGTTGGCCCTCCAGAGAAACTGGTTGGCTACTGTGTGAAACAGACAGGATGATGGAATAGATGGACCACTGGTCTGATCCAGCAGTGTTCTTCTTATGTTCTTCACTCCCTTCCAGCTAAAGAGCCTCTAACCACACCTTTATACCTGAGACATGGTGAACATCTTCCTTTCAGATAACTATAGATACATTATCTTTAAACTTGTTTTTCTCTGTATTGAATGTGTGTGTGTGTTAATTTGAGACCTAGTCATGACTGGCCTAGTCACCTGAGACCAGAACTAAATGTTGACATATGGCTGCAGTTTAAAAGAGCAGTTACATATCTACTCTGTTCCTTCTCCTTTCCATAAGATTTAGGGCTTTCCCATATATCTTATTCTTGTTGCTTGTATGCTGGTACTGTTGTTTTTTCCTTTTCCATGTGTATTTTGCTCCCTCTAGTGGTTGTTTCAATATTTCATAGCTGTATCTCTGGCTTATTTACAAGTACTTTAATTGTGCACATAAATAAGATAGAGATTATGCAGTTCATTAACTTGTTCATTAATGATTTGGAGTTGGGAGTAAGCAGTGAAGTGGTTAAATTTCTGGATGACACGAAATTGTTCAGGGTGGTGAAAACCAGGGAGGATTGTGAGGCACTCCAAAGAGATCTGTCGAGGATGGGCGAATGGGCATCAATGTGGCAAATGGGGTTTAATGTGGCCAAATGCAAAGTGATGCACATTGGGGCCAAAAATCCTAACTATAAATACACATTGATGGGGTCTGAACTGGCAGAGACTGACCAAGAGAGAGATCTTGGAGTCAAAGTAGATAACTCACTGAAAATGTCAAAACAGTGTTTGACTGTGATAAAAAAGCCCAATGCTATGCTGGGGATGATTAGGAAGGGAACTGAAAGCAAATCAGCCAGTATCATAATGCCCCTGTATAAATCGATGGTGCAACGTCATTTGGAATACTGTGTGCAATTCTGGTCACCACACCTCAAAAAGTATATGATAGCATTGGGAAAAGTGCAGAAAAGGGCAACTAGAATCACAAAAGGATAGAGCAGGTAGACAAAGAAGTACCTGTCTCACTTTCTCACAATACAAGAACTCGTGGGCACTCCATGAAATTGCTGAGCAGTTGGGTTAGAACAGACAAAAGGAAGTACTTCTTAACTCAAAGAGTGATTAACACATGGAATTCACTACCACAGGAGGTGGCAGCAGCTACAAGCATGGACGGCTTCAAGAGGGAATTAGATAAACATATGGAACAGAGGTCCATCAGTGGCTATTAGCCACAAGGTATAGATAGGGGCTCTGGGGCAAGTGATGCACTGTATTCTTGGTGCTGGGGGGGGCAACAGTGGGATGGCTTCTAGTGTCCTGGCCCCACTGCTGATGTCACCTAGTATTTCTGGCCACTGTGTGACACAAAGTGTTGGACTGGATGGGCCATTGGCCTGATCCAACATTGGCTTCTCTTATGTACTTACGGAAATACAGTAATGAAATATTGAAACAGCCACTAGAGGGAGCAACATATATGTGGAAAAGGGGAAAAAGGCACTGACGCAATATGGGTACACAAATGAAGAAATAACATGTGCAGCAAAGCTCTTAGTAAAACATCCTTATCTCCAAGGTTACATCATTGTGCATTTCCTCGACCCCACTGCATAGCTTTGGCTGCCACTGGTAGGATAGCAGGAAACACACGATATTCATTGAATTCAATAGGCTTAATAGGGTGTAGCACTATTTAGGATGGCCCTGATAAAGTACTCATAGAAGTAATTGTGGCAACTATCTTGATTCGGAAGACAACAGCAGCAATAACAAACAACTACTACTAATAATAATAATGTTTGTTTCCGTATTCTACATATACTGGTCAAGGGATGAAAATTTTGTAGAGATGCTCAACCAATAGACAGCCTCCTTTATGAAGCTACTTTGATTTTCTGTTGGATGTACAGGCTGGCTTCTAAGAACATAAGAGAAGCCAATGTCAGGCGCTGTGTTTCTCCAGTGATTCTGGGGCCTCATCACTGAATTTTGCTCAGGACCCCAGAATCACTAAGACTGTCCCTGGGTAGAGTTTTCTTTATTTCCTCAGGCCCAGATCTTGCATGGCTTTTTGTCCTAGAATATGCTTGTTTTAGTTTTTATTTATATCCTGATTTTCTCCTTTGTGGGGACCCAAAGTGATGGATCACATTGTTCCCTCCTCTACTTCCTCCCCTTAACAACCTCCTTGTGAAGTAGATTAGGTTTAGAGATTGTGATGGGCCTAGGAGCACCTGGTGAGCTCCCATGGCAGAACAGGGATTCAAACCTGGTTGTCCCAGGTCCTTGTCCAATAGCTGAACCACCACACCATGCTGGCTCTCACCTGGATGTAAATACCTGAGCACAAAATACTTGAGCAGTGCATTAATTGTCAGCTGGCACTGAGGGTAGTATTATCCCTGTTTCTCCTTAAAATACACATACATTCCGTCCTTGTGTGCATCTGATATGTGAGATTAATACATTGTGAAAAATGAAGGCCAGAGCAGAGAAGGGTGCAGTAGTCAAAGGGGAAGAAGATCAGATCATAAGTTCAAGTTTTAGTTCAAGGAACAAAGAAGAATGGGGCAGGGAATTTTTTCAGTGCATCAGAAGTTGTAATGCAAGTTGGCAAGTGTTGACAGCAGAAAATGATATTTGTAAATGCTTTTATCCCTGCAGTTTCTAGAAACAATTCCAGGCAAAGCTAATATAGATCCCTATAACCCTTTAAATATTTTTCCCATCCATTTCCCCTTAATTTGTCACTTTTACAGTATGTATTAGACTACTTGTATTAAAATTCCATCCCTTTTTAGCAAGCTGCTCTTTGGCAGAAGAGCAACTGTAGTTGACAGAGACTGAATTTCATGTTGGGGCTTCTTGATTCCTTATGAACAAAAATTATTTCCAGATGTTCCACTGGATATTTTTTAAAAAACAAAGCATAAATTATGACTCCTACCCTGCGGAGCAATAATAAAGTAACGGGGAAAAAAATGCCAATTTGTTATACATTAAGTAAAATGATATTCCCAATAGAGTAATGACTTTAGGCAATTTAGATGGTATTAATTTTATTCATGCATAACCTGTCATATAAAAATATCTCACGTGGCAGGAAAATATTTTCTTATTCCAAAATTGATTCGGACAGATCTGTGATCAGATGAAGTCTTCCTGCCAAATGTTGAAGCCTGTCACTAGAATCATAACAAACAGCAATGACTGTGCTGACTGTTATTAGCATCGTCCCTGGTTTTTAGTTTTCTGCTTGTTTATAAGTTTTTATTGAATTATTGTATATATAATTATATTAAATTATTTTAATGTTGAAATATTTTAACGCATGGTTTTTACTCCCCTGGGGACCCTGTCTGGGTGAAAAGGTGGCATAGAAAAGTTTTACATAAAAAAACAAAGAAAAAATTCCATCAAATGTGTACATTTGTTTATTTATTTATATTCTGCCTTTCTTCCCAATAGGGACTAAAAGTGGCTTAGATTGTTCTCCTCTCCTCTGTGTTATCATCACAACAACCCTGTGAGATAGGTTGGGCTAAGAATGTGTGACTGGCCCAAGGTCACCCAGCAAGCTTCCATGGCAGAGTGGGGTTTTGAACCTGGGTTTCCCAGATCCTAATCCAGCACTTAACCACTACATCACACTGGTTCATTTGGTACATGTGAGCATTACAAAAGGGTCAGACTTTTGAAAGAGGAAAAAGTGGACACTACCTAAAGAAAAAAAATGTTCTTCTGAAGGCATCGGACAGCACCAGCGACCCTTCCGTGCCATAACAAAAGTTTTGCCCACGCTTTCACTTGCAAAGGAAGTAAAAGCTTTTTCTACCTGGCAAGGATCAGAAATGCTTTACACTTCAATTTTACCTCTGCCCTTGGGTTTTGCACTTAACATCATGTATTGTTGAAAGTAGGTATATTATGTAGTCATGTATTTGAAAATGGCTGCGATCATACATACCGGAAGCTGCGACAGACATGCGATTCCCCCGCGGATTAAAGGGACGTGATCAGATGGACACATCTTTCCAGCGTCCCAGAGTCATTGGCGGGGCATCTTGTTGCCCCGCAGGAGCGGCACAAAAAGCCACCGGGGAAAGGCTAGTCGTATCCGGAACTGCGGGGCAGATGGGCGGAAGTCTGATCGCGCAAACGTGTGTCAGTTCGCCCCGGGGCAAACAGCCTCGCTTCCTGCCTGCAGTTCCTCGCTAGTGTGATCGGAGCCCATGTGTCTTACAACTTTGAACACTTCACTGCTAGATGACACCAACTTTAACGTGGCACTGAGCCATTCATAAAGGTGTTTGTTGTTGTGGCTTCCATCTTCTGCATCACTGTCTTCAGAATGATGTGCCCCCCCCTCAAAGAACACTAAAGCTGGCCATCTTTGCACTACAGCAATGGGAGACTGCTTTATCCTAAGGCTAGGCCTGAGCAACTGGTTCTCCTGTTGACAGCACTGATATTCAACCTGAACTATGGAAAGAGTCCAGAAAAAAGGATACAATTTCTCCCTTTTTTCCTGATCGAAAATCAGTAATGTAGAATTCACTCATAGTGCTGTTACTGAATTGATTGCCTCGTATAGTGAGGACTGTAGAGAATTCAGTTTTATATTCCGATACAGTCAGTTTGGTTTGGACAGGGATTACAATCTTGGGACTGAAGATGGGAAACCTGGGATTATTTATTTATGTAACAACATCATAGCTGCATCTCCATTAAAAAGGTTCAAGGTGGCTGAGCAACAAATAAAACTATTGAAAAACTCCAGCCAATACCAATGATAAAAACCACATGAGGAGCATCAAAACTTTTTGAAAAGCAATCAAATCAGCCAAGGAATAGGTTTCTAAAAACATATAACAAGCAAGTGTTTCTATCTGAAGTTTAAATAGGGTAGGTAGATTGGAAAACCACCATGGAAGGGCAGAGTCTGCAGCTAAGATGCCGCCACCCACTTCATCCCTGATCTTGATCTTAACTGCTGGGCAGGCTCATACACAAGCAGGCAGCCCTTTGTGTATCAGTGAACCCTAGTAACATGAGACATCAGAGTTTTGTATAGTCCATTTGCTGTTACGTCTTCGAGCTCTATCAAGCCAATGAAGAGATTTACAGGTTCTTGCATGTCTATTTCCTCAGTGTGGGTGTGAATATACACTATCAGTACAGATTTCTGAGTCACACTAGTAGATTCCCTTGGACTGCAAGAAGATCAAATCAGTCAATCCTAAAAGAAATCAACCCTGACTGTTCCCTGGAAGGCCAGATAGTGAAGCTGAAGCTCAAATACTTTGGCCACCAAATGAGAAGGGAGCACTCACTGGAGAAGACCCTGATGCTGGGAAAGATTGAAGGTCAAAGAAGACGGGGACGGCAAAGGATGAGATGGTCAGACAGTGTCATCGATGCAACGAACATGAAATTGAGCCAACTTCAGAGGACAGCGGAAGACAGGAGGGCCTGGCGGGATCTGGTTCATGGGGTCGCGAAGAGTCGGACTCGACTGTGCGACTGAACAATAAGTAGATTCACGTATCAGTAAGATTTTACTCTTTGAATCAATAGTCTCTCTGATTAATGTAGTTGTCATTTCACTGCCAATGTCATTTATAATATTTATGCAGGCAGTAGCTGAGTTCATATCAATACCATTTAATTCTTGTAACTCAATTTCAGCTTCAAAATTATTAAAAATCTGGTTCTTTTTAACCACTTTATATGCAGCATAGAATATTTTATTGGTAATTTCCTTCTCTCTTGGTAGTGACTTCAGACATACTGTTTCAAGCTTTTCTTTTTTTCCTTCTTCAATTATTTTAACTGTAGCTTTATGACCTGCACTTTCTCTATGGTAAAAATCTTTTTCCTCAGAGATGTTAGTTGCTGTTTCCTATTATTACCATAAGATGTTGTCTCACAAGTTATCCATTCTTTGGAAAGCTGCATAGCCACATTCTTTTCTGTGCCTAAGCATCCAACATTTTTTGCACACTGAGCAACCTAATTTGCTATCATGAAAAAATAATCAATCTTTCCCCCCCACATTTTTTCTGCTCTACAGTCCAACAACTGGGCCAGAAGCTTTCATTAATCTCAGAGACCGAAGTAGAACTTCCTGAGTCACTTGTTGCATTTTGAAGTTCCAAACCTGAATTATTGGAAGTTGAAATTCCAGCAGGATTGATTGATGAATTCCTTGATGTTGATGAGCAATCTTCAGTTGCTTTACATTTCATTGTAGGCTCAGTATAATAGTTTATAATCCTTTTCATGGTTCTCAGTTGTCACGTGGGTCACACACACACAGCTTCCCCACCCCCCCGGAATGTTCAGTGTTCCCTCATCTGAAAAAGCTCTTACCTCTTACTGTTGTAGAGTGGCTTTTACTAAGAGGGAGCAGCAGAGGATGTGGGAATCCAGAAGCTGGAAGGTAAAAATGGTGGTGGTGGCCTGGCTGGCTGGCTGCCCTGATGGAGCTGCTCCACTAGGCAAGGAGCAGCCCAGGCTCCACCTCACCATGCTGGGATGCAGTGGGGGGAGTTGGCCGAGGAGCACCCTGCCAAGGCCATGCGGGCCTCAGTGCAGGAGAGGAGCCAGCCAGGGGGCATGGCTGAGTAGCATTGACTTGGGCCCACCAGGGCTGTGATCCAAGCCATGCTTACCTGGGAATCAGCGAATGGAGTGGCAGCTAGGGTGCACTGCTGCTGGAGGAAGAAAAGCCACTGTTGGTTAGGCTGCAGTTGATTTTCTCTCTCCCACCTGAAGCCACCCCAGACTCTCCCTGGGCTCAGAGCCCGCACCTCGCCCTTAGTGAGAGCAACAAGTCCCCTGCGCAGTCTGGTTGCTTCCCCCCTCACCCGTGGCCACCAGTGTTCCCTCTAAGCTGAGTTAGTGTGAGCTAGCTCACAGTTTTTTAGCCTCTGGCACACATATTTTTGTCTCCGCTCAGGAAAGATGGCTCCAGAGGGAACTAATTTATGCAGCAGCCAAATTGCTCGCTCACAACTTTAATGCCAGTAGCTCACAAAGTAGAATTTTTGCTCACAAGACTCCACAGCTTAGAGGGAACATTGGACTGGCCACTACAGGAAGTTCTGGAATTCTGTTTCAGTGCATTCCACCAGGAAAAAAGCCCTGCTGATCGCAGACTATAGCTACAGAGCCAAGTGGACTTTGGAATGCGGACCAGCTCTTCGCTTAACCTACTTCACAGTGTTATTGCAGGGAACTCCCCCATTCTCAGCTCCTTAGAGGATGGGTAAAAATAAAATAGGTAAATAGGATCCCTAGTTGGCCATTGCATTTGAAGTATCTGAAAAAAAAATGTCCATTGGTACCTCTCAAGTAATTTACATCACACAACCATACCACCTTTAAAAAAGAGCTATGATAGCATGATATTGCCAAAACTACTTGAATTTCTTGCATTTGAAACATCTCAGCAGTTGCTTTTTCAAGCAGTGATTATGATACAGAGCAGATATGTTTGAATGAGGCCAGAAGTCCCAGTCAAACCATTTTTTTAAAAAAAGTGATAAAGTCAGCATGTGATGGATTTACAACTGCGTTTTCACATCAGGAGATGGTTCAGTGAAACAGCTAATCCATGCACAAAAGGCTAAAATTACCACAAGTCCTGGAAGGTTTTGAAGGGCTTTTTTCTGATGTGGTACTTATGGATATTTTTACATGAGAGGTTTTTCTGCCAGATTTCTCTCCACATAAAAATAAGATGGCAGTCACTGTGCACAGATTTTACCACTTTCAAAATAAACACTTGAATTGTTTCATTATGTACCATACTGAGAACTTGTTAATTAATAAGTCTGATTTTATATAGTTGTTTCTCATTTGTGACTACTAGCAAGATAAATAAATAGTAAAATATGTTGGCAGAATTTAAATATGCAAAGGAAGTGGAGCACTGACTGTTTAGAGAAAAATAGTAGGTTTATTATAGAAGAACAACCTGTTATAGAACATATATATAGAAAACCTAAACTAACCAGTCTAACTGCTGCAAAAGGAACAAAGAGCAACAGGAAGCTCTACAGAAGCAGGAAGTCTCCAGAAGAGCCAATCAGGAGACAGCAAGGACACAATTTTAAAAAATGGGAAGTCCCTAGTCTAGCTATGCTAACTACAAATTCTTCAACTGTCCCCTGCAGGATGATCTTCAGATTTTCAAAAGGCTTAATCTTATTTTTGTTATGTAATCCAGTGTCCTAACAAAGTATATAGCCTTTAGGCTGTGGTAAGATGACAGGCTTAGCACGGTCTGGCCGTGCTTCTAATTTTATCTGGGGAGGGGGGTTGTAACAGAGTTTTGATCAGACATCCCACCCTAATCTGCTTCACCGCATGCTCACTCCATGGTCGATCAATCAGATTATGGCTGTGCAGCAGCCATGGAGTGGGCGATCGGGCAGCTTTTTTAAAGCTATATTTTGTGCATGAACATAACTGTGTATTCCAGGGACGCCAATCATGGCTGCCTATCTGGGAGCTGGACTAGGGACTACTTTCACCAGTGTTCCACCCCAAAAATCAGCAGAGAGGGGTTTTCCCCTCGAATTTGTCACTCAAAAAAACCCTGGGGGCTCTCAATCCAAACAGGGTGTTTTGGCGCATAAACACACATGCAGTGCTTCACAGCCATGCTGCAAATATGCAGTTATGTGTGTTGGAAATGTATGTGTTTACAAGGTCTGACAATCCAGTCATTATAGGGTTAACTTGTTTACCTAGTATTGCTATTGTTTAGACTGACCTGGAAGGGATAAGTGGCACGGAACCAATGGGGAATTAGCCCGGGAAAAGTAGCTTCTATTGTGATACAGATTGGTTGTTTGTTTTCAGGTGACTTCCTTTCTAGGGGCCGAGAAGAAGGACAGCTTCTCCATTATCTCTGTGTTAGTGTGTGACTATGTTTTGAGAAGTAAGCAGTAGAAAATGTAGCTGTTAGATGTTCTGTTATTTTGTAGGTTCCCTGAATACCTTTTACCTTAGAAATAAAGGTTTTTTAAAAGCAAAGAAATCTCTTCTTTCCAATAGAGCAAGATCCATTTGATACTCTGAGTAATTTATTTTACAACAATGTGCATATCACTAACCGACTAAAAAAAAAAGGCATGAAATGAAACAAAATTTTCAGACTTCCCAAACAGCTTGAGAGCGCGATAGATTGATCAGATATCCGGAAATGCATGGTGAAACCACTGACATCTGTAAAGACTGGAATTTCCCCAGTGTCAAATAACTCCAGCTCGAAGATGGGTGAGAATGGGTGCCAATTACTGGGGAATGGGAGACTGATGTTGCTATCTGAACCTGCATTTTAAATCTGCAGGGTAACAACAACATAGGATCAAACAGCTCATCTGATACAGCCTTAGACAAGCTCTACATCCACATAGTTTATCCAGGATAGATATTTGTAGTCAGAGAGAGCTAATACTTACTATTTGAATCCCATCTTTCTGTCTCACCAGGGCCATCAAGGCAGCTCACAGTGAAAACAATAATTATAAAAACACATAACAAAAACAATTAAAACCAAAATAAAACACATACTTTAAAGCACAGGAAAACAGTAATTAAAACGTAGGTCAGAAAGGAGAGATTAAGGATGGGCATGAACTGGCCCTAGTTCATGAGGAATTTTGGCTGGTTTGTGGTTCACGAAGTGAAGTTCATGGCAGGACAACCGGCACGAACTTTCAAGGTGTTCATGGTGGTTCATGCCAGTTTGTGAACAGATACATTTCCAGACAGACTGTCTCTGCTCATTCTAAATGTTTACCAAACTTCAAAGCAATTGGGGGGGAGGCGGAACTCAGAGGGCATGCAGAGGAGCACCCAGGGCAGATCCCCTGCGACTTTGATGTCTCTAGCTTACACAGGATCTGTTCTATACACTCCTGAACTTACACCTTTTTTCTTTGTGGGTCACCCATTTGTCCTTTATTTGTTGTTGCTGGATTTTAGAAACGCCTTGCATACTCCCTGCTGAGCTGTACCAGTACCAGTGATCTTACTACTGTTCACAAATTATAGTAAACACATGTACAATACATGTACACTGATTTCTAATTTTAATTGTTAAGTGTATATTCCTTGAATCTTTCTTACAAACAGAATGTACACACACTCACTGTAACATGAACAGAGCTACTATGATGCTTCCTCGTGTCTGCTACTTGGTAATACAAAATTTTTCAAAATAAGAGGTGGACCAACATTCCAAGAATAAGAAACATTTTTTGGGGGAAACAAAGCATTGTGCAAAAGTCTCCTGTGTTTGCAGGAGCTCCATATATGCCATGGAACATACTGAAGGCTCTGGTTCAAGGTTCCTTATATAGATCTAGGGGGTGACTGTTTTTGGGACTGTATATAGTAGGAGGTCATGTAACTTCAAAAATGGTATCATAGATTTTTAAAAAATGGTATCATAGAACTAGAAAATGTACCGGAAAGGGTAACTAAAATGATCAGCAGGTTGGAACAGCTTTTCTTACATGGAAATGCTAAAAAATATGGGGATTTCAGTTTAGAAAAAAATTACAAGTGGGGGAACGTGATAGAGATTTATAAAAATATCCATTGTGTGGGAAAAGCAGAGCAAACTTTCACCTGCAAAACAAAAACAATAGTGTAAAATCTTAGTGGATCATGGATTTTAAGGAACTTTGCAATGTAAAAGTGTTATGGAAGTTCTGAATTGATTTGATATGTTTTATTATTATTATACTAGGAATAAGGCCCATTGTGGAAATAAATACAACGAGCTCTAGAAAGAGGCTCTGGGGACTTCCAGTTTTGGCAATCTAATGGTGGATGCGTCTCTTGGGAGCTCCCAAGGACGCAATCCATGAGCCAGCGGATGGAGAGGGGGTGCGATTGTATGTGCCCCCCTGGAGCCCTTGCAATGGGTTCCTAGCCATGGGGTGCCGAGGATTGCCTCTCTCCTGGCACGATGTCGGTGGATTGAGGCATTCCAATGCCCCGACGGTCTCGCCGCTGTGTTCCAGTATTGGACTCAGAGATGCACACCGGGACAAGCGAGTGGAGGTCGAGCCCTTTACGCGTTTGATGGCGAGATCTACCTGATCTACAATGAGAGTGAGTTTGGTTGAAACAAGAACCAGAGACATGGCTGAAATAAAATGGACTTAAAGCATGCCTTTTAAAGGGGGATGGAACTGAAAGCAAAATGGGAGCATAGTAAGGAACTTACAAGAGATTTACAGGCAACTTGCAGACTTTAGAGACTTTTGGCAAACTTTTCTAAATGTAAACAGCTTCAAAGATGTTGCTGAAAAAGACGGAGAAAGATAAGCAAATGAAACCTAAACCTTCTTCAGGAAGTGCCAGCCCAGCGAGTGCGGTCATGCGACCGGATGCAACCATAGGCTTCTCTAAGATGCTAACAGAAGCTTTGCGACCCCTGCTGGAGCAAATGACGACACTCAATCAAAACGTCTCTGCACAGCAAGAGCCTGGAGCAAATGACGACACTCAATCAAAACGTCTCTGCACAGCAAGCAGCAATTAGACGAGACTAAAAAAATAGCAGAGGAAATGGCTGAGAATCTTAAAGAAGTGGATGCCAACACCAAAAAGCTTAAAAAGCAAATGCAGGAGATGGAAAAGAAGAGAAATTCAGATGATGTCCAGCTTTTACAGCTTCAAATGGAAAAGGCAAGCTTTATACTGAGATTTCAGGGAGTTCCTGAGACTAAAGGGGAGAATCTTAAGCAGACTATGAGTGATGCCCTGGGACTGGTTGCAGATTTAAAAGCGGATTTTCTTCAAGGTGAGATGGATGTGATCTATAGGTCATATTCAGAATACATAAAGAAAAATAATCTGCCCAGTGAGGTGGTGGTTAGATTCTCCCGAAAACATGTGAGGGATCAGATATTAAAAGCCACAAATGGAGCTACCCTTAAAATTGATGGCAAAGAGATAAGAGTTCTGAAAGACATTCCCTTTGAAATAAGGGAAAAAAGGAAGAAATACAGAGACCTGTCTCTGTTTCTACAAAAGAATAACATGTCCTACAAATTGTACCTGAAGGCATACTTTTCAAATTTAAAGAGGGGAAAAATTGACTCTGTTATGAAAACATCTGAGTTCTTGCAGCAACAATTGGATCCAATGGGGAAGAGGACGAGAAGAGCAACAAGGGGAGTGATGATGAAACACTTACTGGAGAAGACCCTGATTCGGAAAGTGGGGCGGCTGCCCCCAAGCAAGGATATCAATTGAGGGACAGAAGAGGCAAATGAGATGTCAATTTTTTTTGAAGTTTGAGCTTGCTTCTTAATATTTAAGTGTTCTTTGTTTTGTTTTTTACTAAGTCAGAATACCTGGACTTGAAATTTTTTTAAGCAACTTTAATGATTACCTTAAATGTAACAAATTAATCTTTTTTACTTAAAGCTATTTTATTGTAATCATTATATGACCACCACCTCTTGGGTTTTTAGTGGTTTATCTTTACTTTCTCCTGTAGTTTATAGTTTCCCTTTCCTTATTTTCTTGTAGTTTTGGAAAATTAAAAAAAAGAAAAGAAAGAGGCCATGGCCACTCAGCATCAATTTGCTGTGGTGACCTCAGCAGGGTATAATGGCACAGAGTCTACAATTTTCTCCAGGGGAACTGATCTCTGCTATCTGAAGAGCAGTTGTAATTCTGAGTGATCTCCAGCCCTCACCTAGAGATTGGCAACAATACTTCCCCAGGAGGAAAAGGCTGTTTTGGAGGGTGGAGTCTATGGCATTGTACCTGTCTGAGGTCCCACCCCTCCTCAAACACCACCCTCTCCATGCTCTACCCCTCAAATCTCCAGAAACATCCCAACCTGGAGTTGGCAACCCTATCTCCTTCCCAGCCAACCATCAACATACCATTATCTGCCCCTCTGACTTCAGCTTTTCATCTCCTCCTCCCTCCTGGCAGCATTTGCCTAGGAAAAATACAGTCTTTCTCTGCAGTGGGGACCCAAGCAGGAGGGAAGCAGCCTCCAGCAGAGTATGCTGACACAGAGTCCACCCTGCAAAGAAGAAGAAGAAGAAGAAGAGACTGGATTTATACCCCACCATTCACTACCCAAGGGAGTCTCAGAGCAGCTTACAAACTCTTTTCCCTTCCCCTCCCCACAACAGACACCCTGTGGGATAGGTGGGGCTGAGAGAGCTCTGACAGAAACTGCTCTTTTTCAAGAACAGCTGTGCCAGAACTAAGGCTTGCCCAAGGTTATCCAGCAGGTGCAAGCAGAGGAGTGGGGAATCAAACCTGGTTCTCCCAGATTTCCATTTGTTCCATGAGAAACACATTTCCACTAGTAATTTTTGTTTGTTTTCTGTTTGCATTTTCATTTGTTTGCAATGTTTGTTTGTTGTCCATCAAATTGCAATGAAATTATCAGGGATTGTTCCAGTCTTCCAAAGTATCCTCCTTTACAAGTTTCAGGCAGATAAGATAAAGTGTTTCCCATTTTATAGGCTATGGACAGTCTTTACCTGCACAGGAGGCTCCAGAAGGCTTGCTAACATTGTCTGATGATTATTCTATCCCTTTCCAAGATCTTTTTTTCTGATGGAGGTGAGGGGCAGAAGCCTATTTTAAAACAAAGGTAGAGTTGTAGGTGAGGGGAGCTAAACTGTGTTCCCCCTAGAACTAATTGGTGGTGGAATTTTTCTCACATTCTAGCTAAGTTCTTGTATTGGGTCATGGTCAGAGAACACTGCTTCAAGTAGGGTTCCCAGCCCCAGGTCTCAGCAGGGGTTCCCCCACTTTTGGGGTCTGTGATCTGCTGATGGCTAGCTGGCCGGTGGGGAAAAACCCACCCCCAAACAGGGACACTGCTGCGAGATGTCCCCAATGTGATGGCGTCACCTGGAAGTGATGTCATTGTGTCACCAACTTTGGGGGTGATGCTCTAGTTTATGGGCAAACTCTATGGTTTTGAAGGAAAAATACCATAAAGTTTTGCCCAAAAACTAGAGTGTCACCCCCAGTGTTGGTGATGCACATGTGGGGCAGAAGATCTCAGGAAGGACCTGGCAACCCTACCTTCAAGCAATGGAGGAAGATAGACCAAGGGGAACAGTTTCACTCCTCTTGGGTAAGTGTGCTGCGTGTTTATTGCAAAGCCTAGGCCCTCTGCCTCAGCTTGCCTCAATAAATAGATAAAATAATAATAGCTCATAAGAGCAGGACTGGCTTGTATAAAGAATCCAAAGTCCCTTCTATTGCCCGAGAAAGTGAAATGCTTAGCAGAAAGAAATGCCCACTGGAATTGCCAAGCAGAAACATTTCTGGTTTGGTGGTGTAGTGGCTTTGCCTTCTGGATGAAACTGGGAGATTTAGGTTCAAATTCCCATCTGCCATGAAATTTACTTGGTCTGTCTCAGCCTACCATACATCACTTGGTGTTGTGAGGGTTAGGGTTAAAAGTCACCAAGTAAATAAATAACACATAATCTAGATGGCTGATATGTTTCCTGCGGATAAGCTTCCAATGGCCATTCTTAGGCTGCGGTCACACGGAGCAGTAGCCACGCTACTGAGACAGATGATAGGCAGATTTTCTGGGCGTGATCTCACCGCAACATCTGGGAAGCGTAGAGCTCCCATGGCGAACCCGAGGCTTCCCTCCGAAGTACTAGTTTCTGGTAACCACGGGGCAAGGGCCGGCATCTAATCGCGTTTCTGGTGGCATCCGGCACCCGCCCATGTCCCCTCACAAAAAGGTGTGTCCCCCTCCCACCCTGGGGTTCCCTACCCAGCAGCGCCATTCTCTTCCAGCGCAATTCAGATGATGAGAAAAGAAGAGCAGATGAGTCATTGTGGGGGAGGGGGAGAGAAAGCTTCGCACCAGCCAGCCCCCCCCCCACCTTCCTGGGATGAGCAACGCCGGCATCACCTCCTAGGCAAGGCACGAGTGCCGGGGGCGAGGGGGGGCGTGACGAGACGCGGGAACTCAAGGGAAAGGCCATGGAGCAGGCAGGGGGTTCGTGGGGTGGGGTGGGGTACGACATGCAAAAAGGGTTTTTTCCAAGTCTCCACAGGATGCGCACAAGCACCCAACGGCGCATGCGCACACTTCAGTTTAAAACCAAAACACAGCCCCGTTTGCCGCGCTGTGCCGCTTCTTTGCCGCGTCGTGTGATCGGCACCTCCCCCCTAACCACGGGACCTCGACGGGACGTCTGATCGCGCAACCGCGCGTTATTTTGCACTGGGGCAAACAGCCACGCTCCCCCCCCCACATTTTCCTGCCTGTGTGACCGGGGCCTTATATAACTGTAACGGCATAGAGCTAGTACAGCATGGGGCCTTCCCATGTTGCTCCATTGACACAGAAAGATCAGGAGTGACGTGGGTGTATTCTTTAACAGGACTACTTCCTGGATCAGCACAATCCTTTCCAGGGTAAGTCCCACCTGTCTTTTAATTTATCACATTGTTATTATCAGGCCTTCCCTCCAATGAGCTCAGAGTGGCATGCAAAGTTCTCACTCTTTTAGATTATCTTCATACCACCCTGTGAAGTAAGTTAGGCTGAGGGGGGGTTTTTTTTTGGGGGAGAGGTTGGCCTGTCTGAAAGCAGTGGGTAAGAGCAATGCCTCTGTATTCACTGTAACCACCAGCCCTGGCTGTGGAACCAAACCAAGGGGGCAGAGAGAGGATGGACCTAGATAGGTCTAGCAACCTTCTGTGGACAAGTGGGTATTTAAATCTAGACCTCCCTGTTCCTAGTTTGGTACACTGAATACTACAACATGCTGGCTCTCCATACAGCTGAAGTAATGTAGGAATGCACTTTTAGACATTACACTGTTCAGTACCTGCTGGTTTTTACAGTTGTCTGCATGCATCCAAGCTGACTCCTAACAGATGCGTCAGGTCTCACGTGATATTGCCCACATTTGAAAAATTTGTATGTATTTATTTTAATCATATTTGTTGCGATATTCTTTCTTTACCCAATTTTATTCAAATAATAATAATGTAAGGTAGGCTAGACTGAGACACAGCAACTTGCCATAACTGAGGGTAGATTAACTTCTGTCCTCCCAGTCTAAGTTCCATCCACTATATCATACTGTTTTCCCTATTAGTTATAACAAAAAGTGGTATTTTTTCCTCAATGACAAAAAAAACCCTCAGATAATTTTCATATGCATTTGGTTCACTCAAGTTAAAAAAAAAACACCTTCACTCAGAACAATAAACTTTTTTTTAAAGTTGAGCAACGGAGACAAAAAGGAGCAAGAAGCAGAAGCAGCCAGATGCCAAACTCCTACACCCCAAGTTCCTAAGGAGCCACAGCAGTGAATTTACTGACTAGACTGGTTCATCCACATGCTGGATTTATATTGTTATGTTTTGGAAATCTGAATAAATAGACATTGCAATGTTGTTACTTGACACGTTACGACAAGCTTTGGTCTTAAACAATGCCTGATGTAAAACATACATTCTTTATGCTATGGGAGTGAAATAGGGTGTGAAAACCTCTTATCAGGATAGCAATACATCTTGAGTAATCTTTGGAAAAAAAGCAAGAAATTTAAATAGTCTGAAAGAAGCACAGATGTTATATGGAAAAACTGAAACTGTCTATTTGAAAAGGATGAATGTTTTTGTGTGACACTAATCCTTCTCTTAGCAGAATAGTTAACAATGATTGATGAGTAAGTTTGTAACTGATTTTCAGTTACTGATAAGGGTTTAAGCTATCTTTACATCACAGCAAATGTTATACACAATGAAATAATGTTCCCACATTAAATTTAATTATTTTATTAAAGGAAGGAAGCCTTGAGAGAGAACTTGCTGTTGTTTCTCATCAGACTGATGTTTCAGCTGTATTTTCCTCTGGGTCAATTGTCAGTTCATATAAATTCAGAGGCCTTTGTCTACCCAGAATTTAAATACATACTCTAATTATCAAGACACATTCTGAACATATTGCAAGTCATTACAAGCCACATTCAGTCATCCTAACAGAACTCTTTTTGTCCACAACATGCATGAATGTGGCTTATTGCAGCTATCACATGCTCCCTCCTTCATTTGCTCAGTGCTCACTCACAGAGCATGACTGAAGAATTCCTGGTTTCAGAAGTACCAATAAAATGCCAATTAGCCAGTTGTCCAAATATGGTCATCTGTGCAAAATGGGGCTCTACAAACTTGGATTCTAAACATATTTCTAAAGTCTTGTTCCCTGATCTCTCTCTCTCTCTCATCCCTGCATATAGAAATTAGACATGCAGGCGCAATGAAAGCTACATATGATTTCAGAGACAGAAAACCGAAGTAAAGGCAGAAGGACTCTGAAAATGGCCATTTGAAGCAAATAACAAGAAGATGCTCAGAAAGTTCTCTCACAATAACTAATATACTAACATTGAAGCCGAGACAGACAAGAACTCTACAAGTATATTTTTGTACTAACACTTTTATTAATAACACTTAGATTAACACGGATATGGTCTCCTCCTCTTGGGTTTTTAGTATAGTGTGGTTATCTTTTCTTTATCCTTAGATGTAGTCCCCTTCCCTCATATTTTCTTTGTAGTTTGGTAGTCTAATATAAAAATAATAAAAATATCCCTCCGGGGATTTAAAAAAAGAAGAAAGAAATTAGACATCAGGGATAAAGATTATAGTTTTGCAGTCTCCTGACATGCTTCTTGTGATGAAAATTCACTGATGTGATCCCTTGCCCAGTCTAGTCACAGGCTGAGCTCCTCATTGACAATATGTGAGGATTAGGGATTTATTTCAGTGGGAAATAGGTGATTTCATGTATAAAAACATAAGAAGAATCCTGCTGA